>NW_015546250.1:18970-26830 GCF_001515605.1 Sinocyclocheilus anshuiensis | reverse complement strand
TTTGTGAATGTTTTTTATTTGCAAATCTCATTTTATTTATTTGTGAATTTAATTAATGTTTATGAAACTCTGAGATTTATTTGTGAATCTCATCCTATTTTTTGTCAATATATTTAATTTTTTGTAAATCACTTTACATTTATTTGTGGATCATAATTTATTTATTTGGAATAATGCAACAATTCTACCCCAATATTACAAAGAACTGTATGTGGCCAGACACGATCGCCTGGTCGGTCTGATTGTAAAGGACTAGAAAGAAATACATAGAGACAGCAAGATTTATCAGCATACTACTGTTGAATTTAACTGGTTCTGCCATAACACATCTGACAGTGACTATTTCAAAAACATTCCAAACACTCCTGACATTGTAATTGTAAATGAGGCTTTGAACTCTGTGTTTGTTATTGAGGTAGGCTGTTGTTTTGATCTGTATCTGGATACCTGCTATCTTTCCAAACTGCTGAAATATCAGCCATTGGTTGAAGCTATCCATCAACTTGACTATCATTGTAAGTTAATTACCCTAGTATTTGGAAGTTTAGGCCATGTGCATAAGAATGTGATTAGAGAGTTGCAGTTGGGGGATTGCAAAAAAAAAGAAAGCAAAAAGACTTGCGAAATTCTTTTCAGTTTCAGCCATTATAGGGAGCATGCAAATATGGAAACGCAGATGTATATGAGCTATGTATTCCTGCCATCTGGCAAAATGACTTCCAAGGTATTTGGATTCCGTTTTTTTTGTTTGTTTTTTGGATCCAAATAAAATAATAAAGTGTGTGTGTGTGTGCGTGTGTGTGTGTGTGTGCTAGTTACTTTGTTTCCCATGTCTTGACTGACAGCTCTCGTGTTGCCATGTTGAGAGAAATCGGGAGTAAGTGCAGAGGCGTTGTGTGTGCTGTGATGTTACTGTAGTACTAGACTAAATATGAACATTATTTACTCTTCTCACTGCACAAAAATAGATTCAGTATTCCTCAAAATGAATGAAAACAGTCAAATGCAAACTCAGAATATTATATAAACCTGCAATAATTAAATATGTTAAATAAGACAAATATCATTTATGTATTTAATCCCATTTTATTAACCAATGTCTTTGCTACTGACTTTCGGTGATCTAATTCAACCATACTAATAAGCAAAAATGACACATTTGTGTTTCATTTTTGTTATTGCTGAATAGTGTTGAACTTTCTTCTCCTACATCATATTCTTCATGTAATTTGTTTGAGCTGCGCCCTCTGCTGTACAGACATGAATTTGCATTTCCTTCAGCCTCAGGCGTATTCAATTCACTTCTGTTGTGAAAAGGGCTTTTACATTTGTAAGAGAAGAACTGTAATTAGTTACTTTTTTTATGGAGTAACGCAATATTGTAATGCATTACTTTTAAAAGTAACTTTCCCCAACACTGTTCATAAGTAACTGTAATTTAATTACACTTTTTTACTCAGTAACTGTAACTGATTACAATTACATTTATTTTGTAATGAAATTACACAATTCCGTTACATGACAATTCAGATGTAACCCCCTTTGTAATCATTAACATTTTCATAAGTAACTGTAATTTAATTACACATTTTTTTCTCAGTAACTGTAACTGATTACAATTACATTTATTTTGTAATGAAATTACACAATTCCGTTACATGTAACTAGTTACTGCCCAACACTGTGTACTATTGCAATGTTTGAAGACTTGAAAGTGTTGTGAATCTTCATCTCACTCATTTCTAATGAGACAAATTCATTCATCACATAATGTTCTTCTTGAATCAATATATAAAATACATGAACCAGTTAAAAACATCTAACAGAATTAAGCAGTAAATATGGCAGTTATTTTGGAATCTGCCCTTTGCTTCCTGTTCATACGTTACAGAAATTTGACTCAATAAGTTTGACTTCTCTAAGGTAACTTTTTGTTGTGTACAAATAACAAATATGAATTGCTGCATCAGATATATATATATTTTTTTTTTTTTTTAGGAAATATTGCTTGTGCTCAGAGAGGTCTGGCATAAGAAATACGTCCTTTTGACATGGGTAAATGATTAACTTGTTGATCCCCAAGCAGGCAAGAGTTTCAGAGACAGACCAAAAAAGCATTTGTGAACTGAGCTCAAAATGAGAGTTCCTGTAAAACTCCTCAGCTTCGGCTTTTGGTTGTTTTTCTTAAATTGTGCCCGATGTCAAGGCAAGTGATTTTGTTCTTGTTTCTATTTATTTGAATGTCTTTTTCATTTAGATTTGACTGACTTCAATATAAATATTATATTATATGCAGTTTCTAAAACATTTAACTGTACATTTATGTAGCTTTAGAGCGTGTTGACTAGTTGTGCATGTACTTCAGAATTTAATATATATAAAACAGTTACATCTTTGCGTAACATTTGTTTGTGCTCCTCAGAATGTCTTCGAGAGGACATTAAACATGAAAACACAGAACCAGTTGAGAAAGCTTCATACGCTCATGGTGAAATAGTGAAAGTGAACTGCATAACAGGTTATACTGGCTTGTATAGATTAAACTGTGAAAAAGGAGAATGGAAAAAATCCATTGAGCGGCCATGTGCAAGTAAGAGAATTGTCAATATGATGACGATATAATTTTTTCATTAACAAATCAGTGTTACCATGTTAAGTTAAATTTGTTTGATTTCTGCAGAGAGAAGATGTAGTCATCCAGGCGACACACCAAATGGTGATTTTAAACTTAAAGAGGGGACGGAGTTTGTTTTTGGAGTAACAGTGGAGTATACTTGCAAGAAAGGGTAAATATGCTTTATGCTTTTTTTATTCAATTTTTTTATGATATGAAATGTATACTTTCCTCTTTGAGTTTGACACTCTTGTACTTGTAAAAACATTGTGTTCACAGGTATGAAATGACAAGCAGAATCAATCAGCGTACCTGCAGAGCTCAAGGATGGGACAACGCCGTCCCTGTCTGTGAGGGTACGATTTAATATCACCATCATAGAATAGTGACTCATAAGCTAGAAGATAATTATAACTAAAAAGATTTATAGATGTATTATTGAGTGATTGTTTTGTTGGTTTCTTTATTTGTTATTTATTTTCATATTCAGTGGTGAAATGTCCAGCCATTCGCACAGATGGGGAGGTGACTGCATCGGGTAACACAGAGGAAGGACGTTATGGTGATGTTATTCACTTTGAGTGTGTATCTTCTGACAAAATGATAGACGGAAATAGTGACATTCGCTGCGAAGAGACGGGAAAATGGAGTGATGCTGTTCCAAAGTGTAAAGGTTCGTTTCATTTTTTATATTTTTAAAATATGTTTTACTTACTACTTACTTTTTTTAATAACTACTTTCTACATTGATTATAAATTCAAATCATTATTTAAAAAAGCTGAAGATGTTTTATCATTTGTCTTGTCGAGGTTTTTTTCCCCTTTTTGTTCTTTTATTTTCATTTTAGCATATATATATATTGTAAACATGTAACATGCTATTAAAATACCAATCGTATCATTTGAGTGTTGCTAATAAAATCTGTACATACCCGTGTACATGGATATGACAATAATAGTACTTATAGGGCTGGGCGATATAGCCAAAAAAATAATAATAAACGTCAATATTGATAAATGTAGTACATATCAATAATTATCATGATAAATGTCACATTTTTATTTAGTTTAAAAGCAAATTTTTGATCCCGAGTGAAATTTTTTGAAACCAGACAGTTAACTGTGGTTCCCTTTCCAGTCGGTCACACCGAGTCACGTCAGTGACCGACGAATTGGGATCTCGCTTCGAGAGACCAATCTACTTCGAGTGTAAACTAAACGAGCCAATGCACATTGGCATGCGATGATTGCGTCCAGCTGCCACTGATCACAGCGTGAGCATAAAAAGGCAGCAAATGCAACGCATACCAGCTTTTCGCTTCGGAGCCGAGCGACAACATCGTTCTGCTCCTACCAGTGTCTTCAGTGAACTACGAGTTCAGCGAGTTCTTGGAAGCTTTTGTGTTGGCAGATGGCGCTTCAGCGGAGGTCGTTCCTGTGTCGAGTGGGTTGCACACTTCAGGCTGCACTACCCCCTGTCGTGCTGCAAGTGGCCTTCTCCCCTGTGTGCCTCAGCACGTAAAAGAGCATTTCCCTAAAAGAGCCAATTTTCTCTAAAAGAGCTTACACGGGTGCGTCTTTGTAAAGACGACGGATCGTCTTTTTAAAGATGCCGTTTCACCCGGACAGTGGCAATGCCTGAATCGGATCCAGAAATGTTGGCTATGCTTTCCCGGGCCGCCGAAAGGGTAGGGCTTGAGTGGAATCCTCCACCGCGTCCCGAGCCTTCAAGGTTGGATGATTGGTTTCTCGGGGTGGCTCGCGCTGGCTCTCAGCGCCCCGTCCCGGTGCCTTTCTTCCCGGAAGTGCATGAGGCACTCACCAGGTCGTGGACGGCACCTTTTACTGCCAGAAACCGGCCTTCTAGCTCCTCCTCCCTCACCACCCTCGACAGTGGTGCAGCGAGGGTGTATTCGGCGATCCCCCCCGGTGGAGGGGTCGGTAGCGATGCAGTTGTGTCCTAAGACCGTCTCCTCCTGGTGGGGAGACCCATTGCTCCCTTCCCGGGCCTGTAGGCATTCGTCTGGTCTGACCAGTGGTGCTTATACGGCTTGCGGGGAAGCTGCCTCCGCCTTACACGCTATGGTGTTACTGCTCCTCGTCCTCCCTGACCTTGCACAGCATCTGTGCGAGAAGGCTCACTGGGGAAAATGCATACTTGCGCAGGCCCCGCGGCCAGCTGTGTAGGACCCAGCCCTAGCTTTGCTCTGTCCCGTAGCTACGTAGACCGGACACAAAGCTTTAGGACCTCAGACCAGCTCTTTGTCTGTTACGGAGGCCGGCAGAAGGGGAAGGCCGTCTGAAACCTCCTTCGGGAAGGATGGGGCTTCCGCAACGTTCCTGTTCCAAGTGGAACGGGTACGTTTTCCCAGTGTTATAGTGCTATGACAACAGTGACTGGTCTTCTTGTTGCGAGCCCCGGCCTACACCACAAAGGGGCACAGGCGGCTCGCACAGGACACACTGGAAGGGGCAGCATCCATGGCGCTTTGGTAGATATCACAATTAGTCGGTCACCGACGTGACTCGGAGTGACCAACTGAAAGGGAACGTCTCGGTTACGTATGTAACCCTCATTCCCTGAAGGAGGGAACGGAGACGTCATGTCCCGTCGCCACGGCTGCTGTACCACCGCTGAGCAGCCGGGTCACCGGCTCGGCTCCTCAGCGAAAACCTGGTATGCGTTGCATTTGCTGCCTTTTTATGCTCACGCTGTGATCAGCGGCAGCTGGATGCAATCATCGCATGCCAATGTGCATTGGCTCGTTTAGTTTACACTCGAAGTAGATTGGTCTCTTGAAGCGAGATCCCAATTCGTCAGTCACCGACGTGACTTCTCCGTTCCCTCCTTCAGGGAATGAGGGTTACATACGTAACCGAGACGTTTTATCATCAGAAACATTGCAAATATTTGCTAAACAGGTGAACATTTCACATATTAACATTACAAGTTTTGTCTCCTAGAAATGCACTTAGCTGGAGTTGGGATGTAGATGTACATTTATGTTCATTAACAAAAACAGTAACATCTGTAAAAAATTGTAAAAACCTCATTTTTATAGGGTAAAATTTAAATATTCTGACTTGGTTATGATTAAAATTAACCATTGGTCTTCTATAGTATTTAGATCATGTTAACCATAGATAATCACTATCATGATTATCATATCATGAAAGTAACTATATTGTTTCTATTGCATTTATTATGAAAAAAAAAACCATATTATACTCCATTACTCTTTTAATACATTTAATGTCTGCATTGCTAATATAATCCCACATTTCTGCCACAATACCATGGTAAAAGTTAGTGTTACTACAGTAAATCCATGGCAAATGTTTGTGATTTGTGGATTGAAAAGCCTTCTAAATGGATTGTTGTTGCACAATGTTTCTCTTGTTTTCCGCGTCAGTGTTGTTGAGAATGTCAGTGCTGTTTCATCAGGCTTTAAACTAGTTAAAATTACTAACACGTTTGTGGTTTGTATCAGAGAACTCTGCACTGAACACATTTTTGGTGCAAAAATCTTTGCAAACTTTAAACTCGGGAAACATAATTTAAAATCTGAAACTGCATTTCACAACCCCTTTAGCTTCCACCAGTCTGTAACTCTGCATTTGTAGTCAAGAAGGTGCGGTACACAGAATAATTTGAACTGAAAATGTACAAAAATGATACAGTGTCAACAAAGTAAATATTTTCCAGATAATATGTGAATTGCTTTGACTTCAGTACAGTGACAACATATAAGTTTTTTATTTCATTTCATTTTTTTAATTTAGGCTTTTTAGGTTCAAGGCATCTGCAAATGCATGTGGGGCCATTGTTAGATTTAATACTGTAATATTATAAATAACACTAAAAAATAAGAGCTCATAAAAAGCTCAGAATATTTTTATTTTCATTAAGTTTCATTACATCATTGAATCAATTATTTTATTTTTTTATTTTTTTATTTAAATGTTTTAAATTTGGGTTAAGTTCAAAACATTTACAAAACAAACAAACTTTCGAGCTGCAGGAAGCCCATTTGCGTCCCATCTGACATTTCCTTTTTGAAAAGAGGCCATTCTGGTCAACAAATATTTGTAAACAGAAAGAATGTTCAGCTTCATTTTGTTTGACCTCTAGAAAAATGGATTTATATGCAGTTATTTTCTGTTTTCTTGTATGTTTAGTGACACATGGATCTTCAAACACTGCAGGTAAACATTTTTTTTTTTTACTTATTTGATCTAAAAGGCTGATGTACTTGTTATTATTAAAGGAAAGATGTAACATTGCTATTCAAAAAAATAAATAAAAGCAATATTGATTTGTTAAAATAACAGAAAACTAATTTTAGTTTCTTTACTTCAAAATAAAATGTTTTTAACTAAACATAGTTCTCTAACGTAAACATCTTACAACCAAAAAAAATTTAAAAATGCACTGGTATGTTACAATTACTTATTACACGGCTCTGTGGAATACTTGATTCTGATTGGTCAGTCGCGACATTCTGAGGTGTGTTATCCCTCGATATCAACCGGTAAAAGCTGATAACACAGGCTCATCCGGGTAACTGAAGTTGGCACTATACTCTAGGAATAGTATTTCTTGGTGGAAGCTTTGCATTTGGTTAGCTAATAAAATATTAAAACTCAATTTAATATTATGTGTGCAATTTTTTTATGTCATCCTGGTATCGCAGACTCGTTCTCGTTTCATACAAACGCAGCTGCTGCAATTTTGCGACGATTGTTTTATACACTGTAATGGATTATAAGATATAACTAACAAACTGGTAACATTTTAAAACATTTTCGTCTTAAATCAATATCTTTTATCGCCTTAATTATGTATGTGGTGAAATGTTGTGTAATAAGTGGTGTGACTGCACCGTATCTCTTAAAGGGGTCATATGATGCGATTTAAATTTTTCCTTTCTCTTTGAAGTGTTACAAGCTCTTGGTGCATAAAGAAGATCTGTAAAGTTGCAAAGACTAAAGTCTCAAATCCAAAGAGATATTCTTTATGAAAGTTAAGAGTCAACCACGCCTACCTAAAGCGGCTCATTCTAACATGCCCCCACATGTCTCCGTCATGATGTGGGAAGATATACATAATGCCGCCCAAATGTTCACGCAAAGAAAGAAGGCATAACTTTGATTCTCGCTGTAGTATTGTTACTGCCGCCGCCATGTAGTAGAGACGCTGTGTGTTTCGTTATGAAAACGAAACTACTTTGTTTGGCCTTCCAAAA
>NW_015546250.1:15549-18729 GCF_001515605.1 Sinocyclocheilus anshuiensis | reverse complement strand
ATCACAAATGCAGACATGGTTTTATGTTTATGCAGCGCGATACGCAACGCAACGCGTAAAAAGACAGTATAAGTCATTATAATCAGTAATTATGTCCCCACTGGATGCAACAAATGCCTCATTTATAATGGGTTTTACTGGTTTTGTCTCGTCGCGCCGGGACACGTCATCACAGTATGGTAAGGGGCGTAACATTTCCGTCACATGCTTGAGGAATTCGGCCAATCACAACGCACTGGATAGCTGGCCAATCACAGCACACCTCGCTTTTCAGACCGATGAGCTTTGTAAAAATCAACGCGTTTCAGAAAGGCGGGGCATAGAGGAGAAACAATAATGTACATTATGTGGAAAATAATGTGTTTTTTTGAGCCTCAAACCGCATAAACACATTGAATTACACCAAATACACAAAATAATGTTCTTTTTAGCAACATCATATGACCCCTTTAAATGTCCGTCTAGTTTGAATTTGCCGCTTGCTCACAACTGCAGTCTTAACGGAATCTTTGTGTTCAAATATTTCAACTCAAATCAATATTTTTGTGTCTAATTATTTACTTATGTGGCAAGTAGCCATGTAATAAGTGGGATAATGTACATCCAGCCAGTTGTTATCGCAGAATAACCCCCTTCAGGGTGATAGAAAAAAAGATCCTGATCACCTTGTCGGGGGTTATTCTGCAATAACAACCGGCTGGTACATTATCCCTCACATACATTACAGATAGAATAACTTTTTCAATATCAAATTATTATATATCTAAACGGTAATAGCAACAACATATGAAATAAGAATTTTGAAGAGTTTTAAATCTGTTTCCTCACAGCAAATCAAAAATTGTGCCCTGATCTATCTGTGGAAAATGGGTTCATATACAGCCACTCCTTCAATAAGGAAAAAATATTTTACTCCTGCAACACGGGTTATAAACCATTCACTGGAAACTGGTGGGATTCAGTGACATGCAGCAAAGGATCTTGGTCTGACGAGCCTCGCTGCATCCGTGAGTTTTATTATTGTCAGTCTCAGGTGTTTGAGGAATGATAGTGCACTGAAAAGTGCTTCCTGTCGTTGGTCTTTACAGGGGAGGAAGAATGTGGTGCTCTTCCCAGTGTTCACCATGGAAAACTAAAGCAAACCCGTCGTGATCGAGAAACTGCTGAAGTGGAATGTGATCCAGGGTTCATATCAACTGAACCCTTCATAAAATGCACCAATGGTAGATGGGAGACACCAGTGTGTAAAGGTGAGTCTCTCAAACTCTTATTACATTTTGTAATAGGAGCAGCTGTGCATACAGTGGGCTGGACAATATAATCTCCCAACAATATTAAAATCAGTCTTATTGGAGTTCATGAATTTCAATCATTTTTTTTTTTCAGAGGTGCGTTGTGGCATTCCTCCAAATGTGGAAAATGCAGTCATAACATCTGAACCTAAAGAATTTTATTTACCTGGATCTACTGTAACATACGTATGTCGAAGCTCATACTTAATGAATGAGAAAAGTACAGTTTTCTGCCAAAGTGGAACATGGGAAAACACACCAACATGTCAAGGTGAGGTTTTGGTTGGTGATGATAAAATGTCTTTTAAAACTGCAGATTAGAAAATGCCAGATTAGACAATTATTTTAAAATTAGAGATTATAAAATGGCATTCTTATAGGTGAAAATCAAAATAGATATTTGAAAATCAGGAAGGAATAACATCAAAACTCTAGATAATTTTGTGGTAGTGCTGCCAATATTTACAAACTCAATTTGCTGTGAAGACCTAGTGAAATCATCATTTGAGTTATGGCACTCTGAGTCCATCTGCTAATGTAATGTTACATGCGTTTAAAATGTACTTGTTTTTCTTTTCTGGGAAAACAGCAGAAATACTGATCACTCATCCTGCACTGCACACATTTTTGTCAAATCAAATGCTCTCTACAATCAAAATCAAATCAATTGTTTCAGAGCCACTGTATATATTTTGTATATATTTTTATATACTATTTTGCATATTGCTCCAAAAATATTTTACATAATGTTAGATGACATTATTTTATATATTTAACTACAATATATATTATGTTGTATAATTCATATTGTTTAAATTTTATATTATACATTCTATTTTATAATATAATTTCATATTTTGATGCAATTTGTTTGTTTTTATTTTATGATACTATTTTTATATTGAAATGCATGCAGCACAGTAATCAAATTAATCTGTTCACATATTGAATCAAACTTCACAATAATAGAGACTTCATGTGATGTCATGCTGACATGTGTCAGAATACTTTCGTAACAGTGAGGAGTTTTCAGATCCACACGCTGCTCCTGCTGGTAGATTAGAGTCTTTTTTCTGATTTTAATAGGACAGAGAGAAATCACCTGTCAGTCAAATGGAGAATGGAGCAGCCCTTTATATAAATGTGAAGGTAAACACACAGCAAGTAAAAGCTTCTGACTGAGCAAAGATAGATTTGTGATACACATGGAAGATGCTTGCTTGACCAGATCTTTCTGTTTTTAGAAACAAAATGTGTTGCAAAACTCACAGAGAACATGAGATCAGACGAACACCCGGGGTTTGAGGTCTCAGTCAGACCAGGACAGACAATAACTTTTTCATGTGTTGGGAGTGGATCGACATTACAAGGACAGAAAAAAATCACCTGTCAGTCAAATGGAGAATGGAGCAACCCTTTTCCTAAATGTACTGGTAAGGTCACAGGCAGGGGCGTAGATTACGCGGGGTAGCCGGTGTGAATAAATATATATTTAAATTCAAAGAGACAGGATAGTCTGTGCATGATCTGATGTTTTATTCGGACCCAGAATAAGCTGTGAAGACGCTTGTGGGCGTTCCTACTGCTGTAGCTCTCCTGTTATTGGTAGACTGCACGTCTGGACATATCTGGATATATAAAATGCAATCACAAACTGTATATTGCCGGTAAAACTAAGATATAATTCTATTATGACTAGGAATTAGACTTAAGAGAAATAAAAGTACCATTCTGCTGTTGGAGAGTGTTGTTATATAAACTACAGCAGTGCTTGTGCATTAAATCATTAACTGGTGCTAAACTGCTCACTGCAGCATGTAATTAACAACTCGAACCATCAATGTATGAATCAAACTCACTTAGACAGCCAACGGTTTCTTTTCTACGC
>NW_015546250.1:12780-13513 GCF_001515605.1 Sinocyclocheilus anshuiensis | reverse complement strand
ATGTTATTGGTAGACTGCACGTCTGGACATATCTGGATATATAAAATGCAATCACAAACTGTATATTGCCGGTAAAACTAAGATATCATTCTATTATGACTAGGAATTAGACTTAAAAGAAATAAAAGTACCATTCTGCTGTTGGAGAGTGTTGTTATATAAACTACAGCAGTGCTCGTGCATTAAATCATTAACCGGTGCTAAACTGCTCACTGCATCATGTAATTAACAACTCGAACCATCAATGTATGAATCAAACTCACTTAGACAGCCAACGGTTTCTTTTCTACGCGTAATTTTTTATATCCATGTATGTGGTTACAGTAAAATCATATAAAACAGTGAAATTGCTCAGGAAATCTGTCCTGTCTTGCCTGCACTCGAGACGGTGACGTGTGAGCGCCACTGACAGATTCTTCACTCCTATTGGTTGTCGCTTGCGAAATTCGCTGTTCATTTGCATAAAGTTAAACATTTCTTAACTTTTGTCGCTTGACTAGCATCGCTTGACACGCCCACATTCTGTCGCCAACGGTCACTGTCGCTCGTGTCCCCGGAAGTCGCCAGCTCTCCATTGAAAATGAATGGGAGAATGTCGCTTTGTCGCTGTGTGTCGCTGGCACCGTGAACGAGAAGGGTCTCCAAATGGGGGCGGGAAGTCCAAAACGGGGTGGGAGCTCCAAAATAGGGCGTGGCTTCCTCCCATTGACAGACAGGCACATGACACGCATGT
>NW_015546250.1:0-12578 GCF_001515605.1 Sinocyclocheilus anshuiensis | reverse complement strand
GTAATGGCACCTTTTTAGTTACACCCAGCGTCACTACCCCCTCCTACCCTGTAAATTTCGAGCCCCGGGATGCCCCCGTTGCTTAGAACAAAGCGATCGAGTTAAATCGTTGCGCTGCGCTGGGACGGCTCGCGGGACAGCTCGTGGGTGATTCCCGTTTATATCATTAAGGCAGTAATTAAAGCAAAAGGAGCCCCTACCAAGTATTGAGTACATGTACAGTAAATGAACATACTTTCGAGAAGGCCAACAATTCACTAAGAATGTTTTTTTATTGGTCTTATGAAGTATTCTAATTTGTTAAGATAGTGAATTGGTGGGTTTTTGTTAAATGTGAGCCAAAATCATCACAATTAAAAGAACCAAAGACTTAAACTACTTCAGTCTGTGTGCATTGAATTTATTTAATACACGAGTTTCACAATTTGAGTTGAATTACTGAAATAAATGAACTTTTCCACGACATTCTAATTTATTGAGATGCACCTGTATATATATGTATATATATTTATATATAACATTTCTGTCCCCCTCACTTCTGAAATGATGGCTACGCCCCTGGTCACAGGTTTACTTAGTCGAGTTTTATTAGCAGTGTCTGCAAGCATCACTATTGCTCATTTTAAAGTAGATGCTAAAGTTTGGTACAAAACTCATCAGCACACAAGTTTCTCGTCACTTGAGCCAAGAAGCAAACAACTAGCAACCACCCAGAACAGCCTAGCAACAGCACAAAACAAACTATAAACTAGTTTGCATGGATAAACAAACACGACTCAAATTTTCTAGTTTCTGAATTTAATTTGGATCTAGTTTTTATTATAACATATTACATTATATCATATGTGTGTATATCATATCATTATATGATATCATATTATATTCTGAATATCTCTTCAACATATTGTCTTTTTCTTAAACATTTTATTCCGATTACCTCATTCTCAAATTTTTAATGTGTATTAAATATATACCATGTTCTATGCTTTAGGTCAGATCACCAGGTGTGGACCACCACCAGACGTGAACTTTGCAGATACAATAGAATTGAAAAAAGATGAATACAATACAAGGGAGACAGCTGAATACAGCTGCTTTAATAAATACACATTGGATCTGCGTCCACCTTTCTCCAACTACTTGACCTGTGTGCAAGGAGAATGGAGAGGGAAGATTAGGTGTTTAAGTAAGTATGAACACTCTTCACCATATATATCATATAAACACATCATGATGTAGTCTTGCAGTTGAAGTTGTAGGTTGTGATGATTAGTTAATGAATGTATATTGTGACACTGATAGAGACATGCTGGGTTTGTTTCAGAGCCCTGTACAGTGACGGTGGAGGAAATGGAAAGAAAACGTATAGAGTTGGCCTATGTTAATCGACAAAAGATGTTCGCACCACATGATGATCACATCACCTTTGTGTGTAAGAGGGGCAAAGTTTTAGGAGGTGTTCCCCTAAGACAACAGTGTAATGATGGAGTGATGACTTTACCTGTGTGTGAGTGACAGTGGGAATAAAACATTGTTGAAGCAACAAAAACAAATGTAGCAAATAAAAAAATATTGTTCCCAATTCAATTTCTAGATTTTGGATTTATTGCAAGTAAAACTAAAGAAATGCTAAAAGCAACATTTAAAATGTGCATGTTACAAGCGACATTAAACCATTTAATGCCAGCTAAGTGATATATACAATATGTATTAAATAAAATAAAAAAATAAAATAATAATAAAAAGAAAAAGAAAAAACTCTGTAAGACCAAAGACAAAGTTACATTTTTTTAACCTTTGTGACATAATGAAACGATGCTCTTAATTTCCCACTGATTACAAATTTGACCACCATTTACATGCTTTTATGTATTATGATCATGATTTATATGAAAGAGCAATAATACATAAATAATTGACCTTTTAATATTTATATGCATGTATTGACACATTTTCTATGCATCCTTTATGGAGATTTGACACAGTCATCATCATCATCTTTTAAAAAGACAAACTGGAATGCCAGCCATGCCATATGAAATGTTCTGCACTTTCAGAGATGACAATCTATGTAAAATACATCAACTCTTTTTAGGCTCTTCAAAAAAAAATGCTAATATTATTGCACAAACATGGACAAAGTTACAGTTCTGTTCAGATGAAGCCCAGAAAATTACTGAGCCATTTGGTATTCAGACAGAATAGACTAATCAGAATCAGACTAAAGTCAGCAAATTTAATTGCAACATCAATTTGTGAGGAAGAAGGCTATCAAGTTTTCATCAAATCATTGTGGGGTGGAGCAGAGTCCTGTTTGGTGGGACAGAGGGAAGGAGACGGTTGCTTTCAGCTACATTACACAGACTTCAAAGATTCATATCACCACCGCTTGAGACTGATCATGAATACATCTTTTGGAAAACAGGTAATCTGAGGTTTTCATCGGTACTAATTTATGTTTAATACTACAGAAATCTTTGTATTGATTTGTGTTAATTAAGGAAAGTAAATCAGCCTTTAAAGACTAAATATTTGGTAGGTGATTCAGTCGATACTGTTTTGGAAACTGTATTAAGCTATTTGTGTTTTACAGCTTAAAATAAAATATTGTTAGATATTTCTCATGGATGTCTCAACAAATACTCAAGGTAACACATCGATACACAGAGTAACTAAACCAGAAGTTTTAAACATCCAATGTGTTGCACAATAAATAATAATACAATGTTTGCATATCATGTTTATTTATAATGTCTGAATTTATATATTGGGTTCTCATTCAACTGCTCTTTACTGCAGTAAAACTGTAACAGCTTTCTTTTTATAATGATTGATTTTTTTTTTTCCTTCATATACAGAAGTTACCTGTGAGGGTGAACAGCTCATCAATGTTGACATTTTAATTGGACATCCAGATATAATTTCACCTTATAAACCTGGAAATATTTTAGTTTTTTGATGCACAGATGTGACCCTGAAGATGCAAGGCCAACGAACAATTGAATGCCTGTCAAATCGAAAATGGGATTATCCATATCCGAAATGTGGAGGTATGAAGAAATACTATAGTAATATATTTGTAAATGTAAAGGTTTTTACATAATGCTGCTAAAATGTTTGTCATAATGTAGGTAATAATTATAACGGTAAATATATAAATGACAATCTCAATACAAAAAAAGAAGGAGAATCAATGTGGGGTCACACATTACACAACAGTCCACTTGGAAGAATCCCTGACAACGCTGTTTCAATTACAAAACACACGCACATGATGTAAGACTCCTCACCCTCGCCTTCTATTGTGCTGTCTGATTGGCTGTAGGCTACCGCCGATATAATTTAAACAAAATGTCTCTCAGGCCAAAGTTCTTGAAGTGTGTTCTTAGAAGGGTGTAGGGCATTATTGTCTCGTATAAGTGCCTGGATCTCCCTTGGTGAAGGGAATGACTGACCAGTGACTGAACAAATGTTACCTTGACAACACTGCTTGTGTGTGCAGCATTCAGCATTCCATCAGTTGTTGCAAATAAATATTTCTTCTTATTATTATTTTATTCAAATGTTGTCTAATTGTGTCTTATTTACTATTAAACGTTTTCAAACTAAACTTCCTTACACTACCTCTTAACCTTCTTAAAATCATATTTCTATCTCTGACGACAAATATGTATTGTTTTTTTTTTTGTATTGTAAAAATATGTATGATTTAATTTTGTATTACATTAAAATAAAGACAAATGTACTTATTCTAGTTACATTTGTATGTGAAGTGACTTTGCTTTAAACTTTGCTTTAAAATGCATCGCAAGATCTCGTAACCAAAGATCACATGATCACAAAGTGACCATCGGATGTTCCCTTCGCTAACGGACTTCTGGAAATGCCCTTCGTGACGGGATTCAGTTGTTCACTTTCATTTGGAACGGCCCTACTAATGCTGTCCCCTTCCCGAAATGCCCTTCAAGGGTGTAAAAAAAAAACGTTTGGAATTCGCCCATAGTCTTAGGCATCGCATCGGTGACACATTGGCGAATTCTCACATCTTTGATAAATTACACTATACGATCATCACTCACTTAAACGAGCACCGATTTGCCTCAGATGTTGGAGGTTTTGTCTCAATCTCCAGAAAACTTTTGCTGAGTGAAAATCTGGCATAAAATCGTGTATAGTATGGAATATAAAGACTGTCAAAAGCAGTGTTCGTAAATCAAATCCATACGTGCGTAATTCTAAAAACATAAAAAACGGAGCATAATCATGATTTTATTAGGGTACAATTCCCAGATCTATGATCAGAATAGACACAGATATAACAGTTGCTTTGTTTGTTTGAGTACGACTTCAAAATTTACAACTGATGTAGTTTACATACACAAAATATAGTTTCACCACTGATGAGCTACGAACACTGTCAACATTACGTCACAGGCATGAATGTATGAGTGAAAGATATCGGTCACACACAGTGCGCATGTGTGAGAAGATCCTGAAGCTCATCGACCAGGCCTTTCGCTCCATTGCTGATCAAGGGAGTTGCCTCACACCCGATGCGTCTGAAATCGTGTACTGTCTGAGTTCTTGATTTGTTTCTCAGACATTTGGCTAAGTCAAATTTAAGAATGGCTAATGATAGTGTAGCTTACAGTACAGTGAGTGAAGAATTACTGGGAATTACTTATTAACATGAATTCATAGGTTACATAAAATGCCTCATTTATTCATGATGCAATAAGCGCAAAGTTATTTTTGTCTTGTGTCAGGGATTTTGTCATTTAGCGGAATTGCACTTAAATGTGCTTCATAAAATAATGCAATAAAAGCACGTAATCTCTGCGTGGCACGCCTAACAACGCTCTTTAACTATTTACAATTAGATGGTAAAATGTTTTATAGTTTCATATCTCAATGTTTCACTCCAGCTTGTTTTGAACTTGTATTATTGACCTGAAGAAAAGCAAGAATAAAAATCTCTAAAAAAAAAAAGACACCGCAAGGATGCATTACATTAATCAAGATTGATGGTAACTATTCCTAATTCAAATAAACACTGTACTTCTGAACTTTCTATTCAGTAAAGCTGCCTGTAACTGAACCTACATAAATTCAAACCTCAACAAATAATATGAGATTGATTATTAGCAGGATGGAAAAGATGACTCTAGATCAGCTGCAGGCACATCTGATGACTTTAATTCATTCACATAGGAATGAAAATACACAAACACATAAACTTTCCATCAGAACACGTCATAGATGTTCTCGCCCAGCCTTTCTTGCAGTAAACTTCCTGATTGTCACCAATGCGTAAATATTCCTTTTCTTGGACAGGTTTAATATTGTGTGCTTCAAGAATCGCAGGTGTCATTTCACACGGCTCTATGACAGAAACAAAATACAACTGACTGAACACAAAATTCAAAACACTACATGATGGAAGTGAATCAAGAGAATCATTTGGAAAAGAAAGATCCACTCAGACATTTTAGAGGAGTTTCCCATTTCCCATTCTCACACTTATAATAGTCCTGTTGTTTGTCCAGCACATATAAATGCTTGCATCTTTTTTTCCTGATGCTAAAGTCTCCATTTTCAGCAGAGGCTGTGGACCGATCTTACCTAAACAAGTAATAGTATCAGACACATTTTGAGAAGCTTTGTATTCACCTTATTTTGCAACGCAAACATAAACTCTTTCCTGTAAATACGCGAGACATCCGATTTATTAAACTATTTAAATTATTTGCACTACAAACCTATCTGTTTATGATTATGATAATAAATTAGAATATGATAACAAACAACAGTTTGCAACATCAAGCAGCATAATTTTTTTTGTACAGCTAAAATAACTGAACTTAAGTTAAAATTGGCGGCGCCCACTTTTACATTAAAAATCAAGATAATAGTGTCCACTTTATGTCCAGATGGATTTTGCCTGCAATTAATTTTTCTCCTGTCTCAAAGACATTTTATTCATTATCAGTTTAGATTTTCATCATTGTCTTAAGAAGTTATGTTTAAATTTCAAGCAGGCTTTTTTATGGGAGGGAAAGTATAGCACATTGGTACAGAAACACTAATTTGATTTTGATTCTAGAGAGCATCTGATTGGACACAGCTCAGGGTTGAAGTTCAAGTTCAGTAATATTGTTTTGCTCCCAGTTTCATATCTTCCCTGAAGTAATAGTACGGTCTAGACACATGCTGGTCACGTGGAACTCCACATCTAATATCTTACACAAGATTCACATGCTTTTAGTAACATGCAGTGAGTTCATCACCAAATCCAGAAATGTTTCTCTATAATCTTACCTGCACAAACAGGCTCATAATCCCACTCCCCGTTATCTTGGCATGTAAATTTTGCTGGTTTCTTTTGTATCATACAGTCAGCTTTTTTTCAGAGCAGGTGATCTCCACACTTTCTCCAGCTCTGAAAATAGTTTTTCCCTCTGGCTTGATCTTTTCTACTCCAAAATAATTGTATTTAAGTGTTAACATAGGCTACTTATTTGAAGTTTTTTTGGTTTTAAGATGTTTACGTGTTGGAGAACAATGTTTAGATAAAAGTTTTTTTTCTTTTTTTTTTGTGAACCAGCTAAAATGTGTTTTCTGTTAGTTTAACAAATGTCAGGTTATTGCATTTAGTTTTCAGTTTCCAGCACTCTAACAAAATAAAGCTGTTTTTTTTTTTTTCAGAATTTATGATCCAGTGCAGATTTTGAATTGAATAAAGAAACTGTAATATTCTGATAAGCATCTTTTGGCATGTAAACTGATAAAAACAACTGCCTGTAACTTTATTTATCATAATCTTCTGTATTAAGATCTGATGATTCTTCAGATATGAATGGAAATAGAGAAACACACTGTTGCAGTAGGAGCAACTCATACACAGACTGTCAACGTCGCTTCAGAATACAGCTTGAAATTCAAACTATTACACCGAGTTTGGTTTCTTTTTACATTCAACTATTTCCTCCCATTTTATTTACATTTTGGGGTTTTACTAACTTAAAAGAGGTTGAATAGAATACATTTCTTCTTTTAAGGAAACTCTTTTAAGCATTTTATTTCTATAGAACTAAGTCTTACATGAACCAAAAGTAATCAGTTTGCATACTAGAGCATGGAATTTCAAATTGGAAACAAAATATTCAGAAACATAATTTTTTACAATTGTCAAAATTGACTTAATAATTAATCATGTTTAACACAATTTTTTTTTAGACATATTTATTGATTATTTTATGATTATAGTGTTTTTTCTTTCTTTCTGCTTTTTAAAGAAATTGTGAGAATATTTGTGATTATTCTATTCTACTGAGAAAAAAAAGTATTTAACATTTGTTTAAAAAAAAATCTGCACTAGTTGAAAACAAATAAGTTCTACAGGACATAAATGAGAGTGAAATAATGTTACAGTTAAATCAGCTTGTTATATCTTACATATAATAAAATAAGTTTGCTCATTTATGTCCTATACTATATACTATAGACAGTGTTGGGGAAGTAACTGGTTACATGTAATGGAGTTAAGTAATTTCATTACAAAATAAATGTAACTGTAATCAGTTACAGTTACTGAGAAAAAAAGGTGTAATTAAATTACAGGTACTTTATGAAAATGTTAAAGATTGGATAGGGGGTTACATCTAAATATTTTCACATACACACCCACATACAGATTTAATTGATTTCTTTCCCAAATTGCATTGACTGCTCTAAAATATGAGACACCAGTGTTTCAGGAGTTTAGGACACAGAATAGGACACGTTTATATGATAACTGTTTTATTTCCTATTTGGGTTTATGTATATGCTTTTTTTTTTTAAAGATTAACTGTTAGATGCCTGTGTTTCCTGTCATAGCTATGCAAAGATTTGATTTCAAAAACTGTATCATAGATATTAAACTATATCTTGTTATGATTTTAAATCTGTATTTAACCTCGGAACGATCTCAAAGTAAAAAGTGATGCTTACGTCTGATTTCGTGGTGGCTGTGCTTTAAAATTAAATTAATATAATCTTAATTCAAGTGATGAAGGATTTTGAAGGTCTGACAGTAATGAGTCTTGAGACCTACTGTAAGGTTAACCCTGCCTGCTTTACATGTTTCAAAATGATTTACAGTTGGAAACATTCATTCGTAAATTTGAAAAGTAATCAAAAAGTAATCGAATGCAATCAGTTACATTGCTTTAATAAAGTAATTGAGATAGCTGAACTACTTATTACATTTGAAATAGGGTAACTTGTAATCTGTAACCTATTGCTTTCCCAAAGTAACCGTCACAACACTGACTATAGAATATGTTTATTTATTTTTAAAATGCCCTGTTGACAGACAGACAGGAGAGAAAAAATGTAATTTAATCGTAAACGATTTCATATAATCAGCTTCTGATTTGCTGAACAACGAGACATAAATAAATTGTGAAATAGCAAAAGATCCCTGCAAATGATTTTACTTGGTCCACAGCTTTGCCTCATCTACCTTCAAAAACATCAATTCCAGTGGGGGGGGGGGGGGGGGGGGGGGGGGGGGGGGGGGGGGGGGGGGGGGGGGGGGGGGGGGGGGGGGGGGGGGGGGGGGTGTACATATACATATGTAGACTTTGAAACTTATTCAAACTGCAATTTTCTTTACAAAGTTTACAAAGAAAAATTATGGCATAAAAAGTACATGAAATATTAAAATTTCATGTATTTCCTTATGTTCTCTTCTGTTTGTTTGTTTGTTTGTTTGTTTGTTTCAGTTTTCACTGAAATTATTGAGAACTGCTGATAATTTACTTTGTATGTAATGAATAAAAAAAAATGTAAACCTGGACCTGGATCATCATCATCGGCAGCATTTAGACAAATTAAACATCTTTTTTCACATACAAATACCCCTTATGTGATCCTAAATAAACATCATGCAGCAAACAAAAGTCCTGCCCAGAACTGACAAATATTAACTCAGTTAAAGACTTTGTTTGTAGAGTTTCTTCATCTTCCAGTGTGAGCCAACTAACAGATTGGGGAAAATGAAATCAGGTCATGTTTTTTTAATATCTTTGGATATGCTTCATTGTTGATGCTTCTACACCAAATTGTAAGGCATTCCGTTTTGAAAAGAATTACTCAATTATTACATCCAAAAATTACAGCAGTGATGTCATTTTGTAATTGTCTGGATTTCTCTGAGATCCCAGAGGTAGAGCATGCAGAAGTTGCTGAAAGCTCAGAAAAAAAAAAACTCTGATGGTGACAAACTTGACTACAATTGTGTACTTGGCTATGCCTCTCGGATTAAAATCATCTACAAGTGTAGCGGTAATAATTGGATTAAATGGCGTGGTGAAAAATGTTCACGTGGGTATACATGACACATACAATTTATAAATCTCTGGACTGCTGTGCAATACTTTTAAATCTAATTGTATGCATTTGAAGTAACCTGAGTAACTTGTTATCATGCAATCATTTCCTTGGCCTTCAAAAACTGAATTCTCAGAACTTTGAATTGTATATTTTGCTTCTGATTCATCATCAGCCAAACGCTGTGAGCTGCCTGAAGACAGGGGTGCCGGACAGGGGGTAATAGTGGAACAGAGTAACAGGGGCCCATGGCGAGGGAGGGCCCAAACACTCATTAAAAACAAAGGTTCCAAAAGGGGGTTTTCACAACAATGCCATAGAAGAATCATTTTGGGTTCTCTAAAGAACCTTTCAGTTCTTAAAAGAACCATTTTCTTAATGTGAAAAAATATTTTAATAAACTCGAGAACATATTTCCACCATAAAGAATCTTTTGTGAAATGGAAAGGTTCTTCATGTAACAAAAGATTCCAAAAAGGAACCTTTTTTAATAAAGTAAAGGGTACATTTACCCCTATATTTTCCACAAAATGCAGGTGACATCAGAAATTTTACAAACTTTACATTGTGAATATCCTGGGCAGCCTGATATAACCGTTCTGGTGGTTATGCCATCTGAGCTCCTGAAACTTTTATTTCTTTAGAGGTATCATGCGACCGAAACACCACAGAGGAAAACATCAGAGTGGAGGGACTTCCTGATTTCCCTGAGGACTTGATCTGATATGGATATAGGTTGACATTTTCATGTGTTGGTCATAGACTGGTTTTACAAGGACAGAAAAAAATCACCTGCCAGACAAATGGAGAATGGAGCAGCCCATTTCCTAAATGTGTTGGTAAATTCACAGATGATATACAACTCTACATTGTGAGTAAATCACTCTCATATGAGACTAAATTTCACACTAGGTGACTAAATGTTTATCTTTTGCCACAGACCAATAAATTGTTAGACTTCACTCGCCAGAGGTTGAGAATAAGTTTACCACAGATGTTTTCACTCGCCTACACTTGAACACTGAGAGCATTTGAGAGTCTGCTTCCTTCACTAGTGGACGGGAATAAGGCACAAGCTGCAATCTCACTTGAGTGAATGCAGACAACGTAATTAATAGTCATGAGCCTAACCGCTTTTCAAATTATTATCAGTAGTAGAATTAATAGTAGTAATATTTTACTAGTATTATTCTTAGATAGATTTTTTTACATGCTTCATTGACTGATGTTTTGTTGTTTTGCTTTCAATTGTATTGAAACACTTTATATATATTTAGCTTTTTGCTACAAATATATTTGGCATAATGTTGAATAATATTGTTTTATCTTATTTTTTATTTTATCTTAATTTATAATATAATATTTTACTACAAAATATTATGTTGCATAATATTGTGTATATATTTTATAATGTCATACGTTCTATTTTATAAGATTTCATATTTTGATGCAATTTTATTTTATACTATTTTGTATATTGCTACATAAAATGCAGCACAGTAATTAAATTAATTGGTTCATATATATGAATCAAACTTCCTAATAGTAGAGTCTTCATGAGACTTTCATGACAGTGAAGAGTTTTCAGAGCCACACGCTGCCTCTACTGGTAGATTTCATAACTACTAGACTCTTTTTTCCCATTAACAGCCACTTAAATGTAACTGTATATTCTGATTAAATAAAACCATTATATTGAGTTTTCCGTGAGGTTGTGAGGGATAGATGTATAGTTCATTTTTAGCTCAGTTTTCCTAGCTGTAATGCTGCTTGTGCAATACCATATGACAAAAAAAAATGTGATTGTTAGGTTAAACCACATTGGAAGTTGGTAGCACATTACTCCCAAACACTGGACCAGATAAAGCATAAATGCTTCTGAGTGGATAACTATGTGACCAATTGTCTGCTTTCTCTAGAGGCAACATGTCCTCTACAGTGGAACACAACAGAAGACTTAAAAATTGAGAGACTCCCTGATATTGAGGGTCCAGTCAAACCTGGAAAAAATTATAATTTTTTCATGCACTGGACAAGGTCTGATTTTAAAAGAACAGAGAGAAATCACCTGTCAGTCAAATGTAGAATGGAGCAGCCCTTTTCCTAAATGTGATGGTAAACACACAGAAAGCAAAAGCTTTTGATTGGCTAAAGATAGATCCAATTATGTTAATGTGGAGTATGCTTGATCTTTCTGTTTTTAGAGGCAATATGGGTTGCAAAACTCACAGAGAACATGAGATCAGATGAACACCCGGGGTCTGAGGTCTCAATCAGACCAGGACACACAATAACTCTTTCATGTGTTGGGAGTGGATCTACATTACTAGGACAGAACAAAATCACCTGTCAATCAAATGGAGAATGGAGCAACCCTTTTCCTAAATGTGAAGGTATGGTCTCTGACTGAACAGAGATAGATCTGTGGCTCACATGGAGGATGACTGGCCAGATCTTTCTATTTTTACAGGCAATATGTGTTGGCTAATATTGAGATGTATTGATGCCACATTTTCTTGATAACAGGATGACAGTCTCAGGGAAATGTGGGCCACCAGAGGTGTCATCAAAGAGTATAGAAGCCCAAGAGGCGAAACTCTGTAGTGATAAGGGCAACAGTCTATAGATGGCGCTGCGGAGGCGCTGCCGCCATTTTGGACTGAAAACTGCTGAAAGTCACTAGAAGATGCGAGAGAGCAAGTGGGGGAAATGCAAGCAATAAACTGCAGCAGTTATCAATGCACCAGCCATGATTTGGCGTTTCGCCGGTTTCCAAGTGATCCACAAAGGTAATAATAATAATAAGTGGAAATAATAATAAGTGAGGATTGCAAATCATGTCATTGTCTTACAGCCATGGTGGATTTAAATGGGATGCTGTGCCCACAAATATCGATGCCCCTAACCCGCCTCCCCCACTAGACATCGAGAGGAAGCGCAAACCTCCTAAGGCGCACCAGGAGCTGCCCTGTAAAAAACGTAAGATGCTCATTTATCTCACAGGTTGACTGATTCTCTTTACAAACAGGAAGTATGGACTTGTCTAGCATTCTACAGCAATAATGTCTGAATGTATGTTATATTGTATTAATATTGTTCTGCAGTTAAAATTACATTTCAAACGTTGTTACTCTTTTTTTTTCCCCGCAGGCAAGCGGAGTCATGTTCCTCCCTCTGAAGAGGATGGTGTAGCAGGGTCTTCA
>NW_015546249.1:0-753 GCF_001515605.1 Sinocyclocheilus anshuiensis | reverse complement strand
GCACCGCAACCCAGTTCTGATGGGGCTTACAGTAACCCTCCTTCGTATAACAAGCAAATACCCTGATATTCCTGATATTTTGTGATGTCATAATCTAATAAAACATTTATTTCATATTATTATACACAATCCCTTACGAAAATTAGCAATGGTATTACTATAGTAAAAGTATAATAGGCTAACCTTTTTTTTTTTTTTTTCTTGGCGTTTTTATTACCAATTGTAGCCTATAACCACAGTTTTACTACAAATACCATGGTTAAACTAAGGTTAGTGTAGTAAAACATGATGTTTTTACCATGGTTTACCTATAGTAACCAATAACCATGTTTTTTGGTATTTTATATACATATTTTCATGTTATCTTTATTTTAAGGCATGTATTTGTGAAAATGATTAGGCAGCCGCAGCACACACCACATAGAATAACGCTGCGCATTTCAAGGCACTTCAGTGGACCTTAATGTTACCTGTTTTGTCAATGTTAAAAAACTTTTTAATATATCAATAAGTATAACAGGCTTTTACTCAAGTCTTTATCACGTTATTAAAATTAAGCAAAACAAAACGACAAATGTTTACTTTCACAAGTCGTCTCGTATAGGCTTGTAGTAGCCTAAGCTGTCTCTTGCTCAATTAGGTAACAAAAAATGTTGGGAAACGACACCTCTGGCCATTCCGTTGGGTCGTTTGTCCATTCACAGATAACGTACGGACAGTCCGACCCAATACGGCTCAGTTTTTATGCGTATG
>NW_015546248.1:829-950 GCF_001515605.1 Sinocyclocheilus anshuiensis | reverse complement strand
CGGGTAAACCGAAGACTTGAATGAAGGGCAATCTGGCGAAACGTAGGCCTACGTTTATTTAATAACAAATAAATCGCAATGGATTATGTATAGTAAGTGGATTATGGTTTCTGCGCTGATG
>NW_015546248.1:0-149 GCF_001515605.1 Sinocyclocheilus anshuiensis | reverse complement strand
TTATGCACCAAGAGCTTGTAACACTCCAAAGAGAAAGGAAAAATTTAAATCGCATCATATGACCCCATTAAGAAGTGCAGTTTCTGTGCTATGAAATCCTTCAAAGAGATCAATTTTTTGCAGGAAGGAGCACAATTGAGCAGACACAA
>NW_015546247.1:326-906 GCF_001515605.1 Sinocyclocheilus anshuiensis | reverse complement strand
CACAATGAAGTTGCGATTGTAAGTTGCAGTCTGTAAGACGCGCACAGAAACCTTTTTAAATTTTGTATTCAGTGGCGGAAACGGGCTTCCATAGTAAATATTCCCTGGGTTCTAAATAGAGGCGTCATGCCCATTCAAACCGGGGCACGTGCCCCATCAGATTTGTGAGCCAAGTGGATTTTGAATGCAGCTTCCAAAAGAAAAAAATAGCCGAATAATATTTTTTTATATTTGATACAAACACACGGGTGTGATGTACGCAGTGACGGCGCTACACCGGGGCTAGGGGGGGCTATAGCCCCGTCAGAATTTTTAATAGCCCCGGTTTAGCCCCATTTCTTTATGAAGTAACTCTGACGTCATCAATATCATTTATTTTCTTAGCACCCGCACATATTGGTCTAGACCCCCCTTAGCACCGGTAGAGAAAAAATTCTGGCGCCGTGCCTGGCGCACATTTATCTAGGTTTAACGTTAAAACATTGTTAGCCTATATGCTTGAACTGGTTTATATCTATAGATTTTATTTTAGGCAAGTCGTGATGATTTGAGAAGGCTAAATTGATCAAACATAGGCTAT
>NW_015546247.1:0-128 GCF_001515605.1 Sinocyclocheilus anshuiensis | reverse complement strand
TTGCCATTACATACAAAACTGAACTATTTTAATAGCTGAAACAGTAGTATAAGCTGTTTTGGGAGAAGGGGGTAATTCTGATGAGCTGTCGGACACGGCCGGGCTAGGGCCTATATTTGAGGCCCGTG
>NW_015546246.1:0-1345 GCF_001515605.1 Sinocyclocheilus anshuiensis | reverse complement strand
TGCTGTAATTGTTTGATGTGCCAATGTGCCACAGCCCCACCTCAATTTTTTCACCAGCCACCACTGCTCGATATTGTGCTGCCAATCGACCCAGCAGCCCTGTACGGAACATTACGGTGAACCTAGCAAGTGACTTCCTATTTCTCATTTCTTTTTTATATCAGCATATGCCACCACACCTGTATGTGAAATATAGCCTGTGTTATAGACACCAGCATGGTCAGTTAAACAACATTTAACCAAGTATTGCTAACTGGCTAACATCAACTAGTGGAACGTCATCCCGATCCGGAACAGCGTCGCGAGGGTTTCCCCCTCGAGGGAGCTGGCGAGGGCGAGCGGCACAAACGCCCTCGCGAAGATGACGGGGTCTGGGCTCGCTTGAGCCACTGAGATGAACATTAAACGCTCCTCCATATGGGGACGTGGAGGAGCGCACGGGAAAAAAGGGCAAAACAAAAACTTACAAAAACACGGAAATCAAACACGGGGAAGAGATGCCGCTTACTGTTTGGTCCGCTGTTCTGTCACGCTGCACACACACGAGGAACGAGAAGACGCTGGACAATACGTTTAACAGGACTTTATTACCACCAAGAAACCAAGGGAGACGAACACAGGAAGACGTTCACACGAAGACATTCACAGGAAGACGTACAACAGCGGACAGAGAACTTGGGACTGGGAACACATTTTATACACACACACAGGAGGAGGGGATGACGAGACACACCTGGGAGCAATAAAACCAAGGGAAACACCTGGGACAAATGAAATAAACTAATCAGGACAGGAACAGGAAACTAACCAAATAAGGGCATGGGAAGGCACATGGGGAGCAGGACAAAGGGAAACACCTGGGACAAATTAAACATGGGAAAGGAACACCTGGGGAGCAAGACACAGACAAAACATGGAACATGGAGTCTGACAGGGTTAAAAATGTAAACCTGCTTATTTTTAAAGGTTTGAAGTTTGGTGCAACAGAATTATTAGATAAACCTTGATTTAATCTAGATTTAAAATGAATCATTGCAAACCATTCAGCTATAATTTGAAGAAAAATGCACATTAGGCCTAATGTCTTAAGCGAGCAAGCGGCAATAGGCCTAATGATCATTTAAAATATAATTTGAAGGAGTGTTTCTTTCACAAAATGGGTATTGTATATATAACTATAAAATACAGGCTACTCAATTTTTCTCCCTCTTGCAGGCACTCATGTCACTTCCATTTCTTTCAGGATAAATGAATGAATTCACATGTTGTAAATAAGTCTGTAGGCCAATAGCACACACAGCCCTAAATTTAGCGATCAACTATGCATATTATAAACTTAACATTT
>NW_015546245.1:79893-80481 GCF_001515605.1 Sinocyclocheilus anshuiensis | reverse complement strand
GAGGGAAGAAAAAAAGGATGAAATCCGTATGAAATAGCGAAAGATAAAGTTCAGATGTAACTAAGCAAGTCACTTCAAAACTTCAAACACTGCAACACATTTTACCTTTGAGACCACAAAATGCTACGTGCTAACCACTAGCCTTCAATGCTAATAGCTTAGGTTGGCTATTTGTTTACAAAAAGCTCAAAATGGCGCTGGCAGACTGAAAGTTACCCCGGAAAAGGTTTCTTAGAACTACCGGGTTACTGCTGTTACTATGGCAACGTATCCTGCAATAACTGGCCTGTGCTACACACAGTCTTATGGCTATGCACAGTTTACGCTCTTCATGTGGTAATGGCGGCGCATCCCACACTGAACAACCAAAAAAGCACTCTTTAGACTTTAGACTCTTTATAGTGCTGACCAATCTCAACTCATTCCAAGTGAGGTGAATTAATCTACAGATTCACTGCAATTAATACAATAACTGTCAATGATATCTCGGCGGATATCAGCACATATTTATACAGACAACAACGCGTGGATTTAACCACAATTTCACTTGATCAAGATTTCACAATTCTCCCATAACAAAAATAACGT
>NW_015546245.1:64771-66756 GCF_001515605.1 Sinocyclocheilus anshuiensis | reverse complement strand
AAACTCAACTATGATTGTGTACACAAGGTTATTACGTTCGCGTTTGGGAATGTTCCTTCTCAATGAGAGGAGAGGGAAGAGAGGGATAGGATGAAATCAGTATGAAAGCGCAAAAGAAATCAGATGTAACTGATCACGTCACTTCAACACTTCAAACACTGCACAACACTCTGCATTTGAGACCACACAATGTTATGTGCTAACCACTAGCCTTCAATGCTACTAGCTTTGCCTATGCTCCATTGCAAAAGCGTTAGCTTCAGTTAGCTTAGCTCATGCGTGGCTGTTTGTTTACAAACAGCTCAAAAATGGTGGTGGCGGACTGAAAGTTACCCCGGAAAAGGTTTGTCGTAACTTCCGGGTTACGGCTGTTACTATGGCAATGTATCCTGCAATAACTGGCGTCCCAGTCGATGGTTATACACAGTTTACGCCCTTCATGTGAAATGGCGGCGTCTTTCACACTGAACAACCAAAAAGCACTCTTTAGACTTATCTTTATAGTGTTGAACAATCTCAACTCGTACCGAGTGAGGTGAATTAATCTACAGATTCACTGCAATTAATACAATAACTGTCGATGATATCTTCGTCGGATATCAGCACATATTTATACAGACAAAAACATGCGTGGATTTAACCACAATTTCACTTGATCAAGATTTCATAATTCTCCCATAACGAAAAATAACGTCTCGGACACTCTCTGAGCACCGCGTTTCAAGTTCACTAGTTTTTTTAGTGAATAAAATGGCAAGAGCATTAATTAGCTAAGTTAATGGTCTGAAGCCGGGAGATTTAATAGCATAGACAAATTTGGAAGTGGAACACGCACCAACAAATCGACTATGAAGGCCTTTCAGTGGAAAAACAAGGAACGCTCGTTTCTCTATTCATGCGCTTTTCTAGAGCAACTTATTTTGTCTCGGTGGACAAAATTAAGACGTTTTTTTTTATTTTTTTTACTGCAGTTAAATTCTAAACAACAAACTCGAGCATGAATTTTATTGGCTATTCTAGATTACATTAAAACTAAGCTAAAACACACACACACATACACACAAAGATTCAAGGAAATGAGTTAACGGAGTTCCATGAAGTTTTCTTGGTTCTAACTCGTTTCCTCGAGTGGTTTTAAATTCAACCCTGGGACAATCACAAAGCAGAGATTTTGAATGCAGGGGGGAAAGGGGAGGTGTCCTGAGGTCATGCCCATGTCACGAGTTTGCTGATACAGTTTGCTGAGTTTGATTTAGTCACATTATCACTGTTCTTCAGGTCCGTTGTTTTGCAAGCCTGAGGGGTGATTAAATTACTTGTCCTCTTCCTGTTGGATGTAGTAGTTCATTCATTGGTGGTCACAAGACCTCACGAGGTATCTATAAGTGGTTTAAGAACTTTTCAGTCCTGATACAAAAGATCTCTGTGTTATCTCCTGATTGGATTAGCTCGAAGCCTCATGATGAGTTGGTGCAGTGGCATATCAGTGTCCTGTTCGCGATAGAAATCCCTAGAATAATGTTATATAACTTTGATAGAAAGTATGTAATGGATTACAATCAACCAAAAATTATTCAGACAGCTGTTAGTATGACAGTATTTATACAACTATCAATACTTAGTAGGGCAACCCTTAGCCTTAATGACAGCCTGTAGTCTCCTGGGCATGCTCCAGCTTCATGCAAACCTGAACTTCAATTTTTTTCGGTCTGAATAATTTTTGTTCCCAAATGTTTTATCAGTTTTACTGGTAGTCCAATTAGTAGTTTAGCTTACTGGTAGTCAAAAATTATATCTGGGGCAAGTTCAAGCTCAAACCGGTGTGCACCGTTTTGCTACGGTTTCCGGTTTGAACGACATGTTTCCTGGAAACGGTGTGCAACGGGGTTTGAGATGCGTTTTCTCTTGTTTGGTGGGTGTGTCAAAAATGTCAGCCCAATCAGCAGCAACATGTATATAAACCACATGGTATTAAAGAGACAGCT
>NW_015546245.1:59913-63681 GCF_001515605.1 Sinocyclocheilus anshuiensis | reverse complement strand
TTCCAAAGCCACTCATATAATGCAGAAACACTCAAGCAAGCAAAACGCGCAACGCACACACATATTTGTACTGATGCAGAATGAGAGGGACAAGTATAGCGCATTTCACACAGGCTGCTAGATTCACTTTCGCCAGAAAGTCGTGTATGCCTAAGGTTAAAAAAATTGTCTTATTTTTACGATTTTGAGTTTTGATCCAAATGATGCGTGTGCTAAGTGAGTGAACATCAAAGATCACACAACAGAAGTGCGCGCTCTCTCTCTCTCTCTCTCTTTCTCGCTCTCTCTCTCTACCGTTAAGTAACTTGTGCATTGTTTTACTTACTTGTTTATGATATATCCGACCGAACTACAAACTTTCCAGTGATGTATGTGAGAAAGGTATATTCACTCGACAAACTCGCGCATCTGCGCTGCCGCGCGCTCAATCCACTCAGCGTGATTTGCTTATCAGCTCGCACACATCAGCTATACAGGCGTTAATACTGAATGTTTAACATTATATTCATTGCATACATATACTTCGTATACATCCTTAATCTCTAATAACTCCATTCTGCTGTCTGTTGTTCTGTTGTCAATGTTTCTTTGTCTGAATATGGCACTTATCACATGCTGTGTGGTATCAGCGTTTGGTATCCGGGCATTTTAACGAGTACGAGTACGAGTACAGAAGCTCAGTATCGGGCCCGATACCGGTGCATCCCTAGTTTATATCCAAATGTTTTTTTAGTACTCCTTAAAACCAACTCTCATTAGTGTGGTAGCTGGGTTTGTTGAGTTCCAAAGGTCAGAAATAAGTTCAAGCCAACATTCAAATCTCGATAAACTTTTCTTTGCTAGTGTATGTCTTCTCTCGCAATTATAAACTTATAAAACTAGTTAATATTTATAAATATTGTTGGTGTAAATGGGGCTTAACTCTTAAACCATCATTGAATCATTTGGTCAGAAATAGTTGTTTCTGATTTGGCTAATTTGTTATAATTAATTTATCAGATGGTTAGTTAAAATGTTTTTTTTTTTATCCGCATGATCAGCTGATGTACAGATGCCACTTACATTTTCAGTTTGCCGTGTGTCTGTTGTAGAACATGTGCATGCTAATGCATGACCTTTCCTTCTGTTGTCAGACATTCTCATCACAGTCCAGTTTGTGTTGCAAAGCATGTTGGATGAGAGAATCTTGACTAAACACTGACTTTGACTGCAGGAAACTCCCATTGAAGGAGGAGAACGGAAAGGAGGTGCTCAAGCCAGATTTGATCGAGATCAAAGTCCACACGGACAACAGCATCCACACAAAACAGGATGACAGCAAAGCATAATGGAGCCCGGAGGCATTCCTAGCCTGGGCAAACTGAGACCAAAATGTAGAAATCACAAAATGTCATAAAAGAGAAATGAAAAGAGAAGGGGGAAAAAAATAAGAAATCTTTACATTGGGTGACTGATGAAGGGCGTGTAAATATGTTCAAATACAAACAGAGACTGAGTTGGATTTTTTTTTTTTTTATGATAAATCTACTGTCCTTTCTATTCACAATGACTCCAGCACTACATTTTGGTTGGCGTTTCCCAATAATGGATCTCAGATATGACCCGTTTGAATTTCCAGGCCTTTCTTCTACTTTCTAGGCATGTCAATTCCAATTTCTGCCCAGCAGGTCATTGTGTTGTGTCTATAGGTTTGATGATTTCAGATTCTGGGCTTCTCATCTAAATGTGTTAGAGACTTCATTGGTTTTTGGCTTTTTTGATGTTTGGTAGGACTTTTCCACGGAGAGCCATTGGTTTGTATATATGTTGTCTTCTAAAGCTTGAAGGCCTCATTGATTCGCATTTTCCATCTTGTCAACATAAGTTTTAAACACGGGTCACTTCTCAAAAGAAATCTGGCAAAACTTTGTAGTAAAGTGACTTTGTAGTTTGGATTTCCTTAACTGCCATGATGCCAGATGAAATGCTCTTCTTAATTTATGTTGATTAATGTGCGCATGTGTGAGTGTATGTGAGTATGGCTAGATGTACTCTACGCAAATACACAAACAAAGATGCAAATGTTTGACCGACGCTTCGCAAGCACAGAGTTGTTGTACATGTACTGACTGTGTGTTTTCGTGTGGCTGTAGAGGGCACTAGAATTTGCTTCACATGTCTCAAACCAGGGGTCCGTTCTTTGTACGTGGATTACTCAGATGAATTTTATTGTTTGTGATTTGACATGATCCAGGGGTGTTAAGCTCTTCAAAGCTCATCCTGGAGTTGCTGTCATAGCAACAGGTCTGTTAGTTCAAACCTGCTCAGAAGCAGGTTTATTTCACGTAAACCGGATTAGATTGTATAATTTTAAATGAAGGTGATGCTTTTTTTAAAATTGATTTTAAGACAGCCTGTTATATTTTAAGGGATTAAGAAACTTGAATTAATGCTGTCACATATGCTTCAAAATTAAATGAATTGATCATTACAATAATCTTGACATTGAAAAATGTAAAGCCTGTACAAATACTAGAAATGCTAAAAAAATAATTGGGGATCGTTTAAAAAAATGGTTACACTCTGTGAGAAATTGTATGTCATTTAGGCTGTTTCCTTGATGACAACACAATGTAATCTCGGAAAACTTAATCCAGATATTTTAATCAAATCCGCGAAAAATTTATATTAACCCCTTACCGTCAAAGATCGGCGACGGCCCCAGATTATTGTTGTTTCACTTTAAGTGATGTTTTATTAACAAATTTCGGGAGGAGCACATGCAGATAATTAACACGGCCAGTCCATCATCAGTAATTACACCATCTATCCAATCAGCACAAGAGAGAACCTCTATAAATAATCAAAGCAGCCTTACCTTCATTATCTCTAGTCTTTCAGCATCCCTCCACCACCCCGACTCCTCACCTTCAGCCCGTTCCTACCCCAGCACAGGGAGGAACACTCGGGGGGAGTGCTCTGGGTCCGGGCTAAAAGCCGAGCTCAGACCCCTCTCCCTGGACAGGGGGAGTACCCCGGGCTCGAGAGTAATTACCGAGCTCGGAGCCCTCTCCCCGGACAGCACGCCAAATACGCATAACCTTTACTCTGTTCATTATATGTAAGTGTGAACTCGTCTTCCCGGACAGGGGGAGTGCCCCGGGCTCGAGAGTGATTACCGAGCTCGGAGCCCTCTCCCCGGACAGCACGCCAAATACGCATAACCTTTACTCTGTTCATTATATGTAAGTGTGAACTCGTGAACAGCACGTTAAACATCACACTCTTACTTGATCTGGACAAACTGTGCATCGGTAGAAAGATTAAAGACTCTAGCTTCAATATTTGACCACTGTTCTGATAAAACATTGTTGCAGTGACAGTAATTTAGTCATTTATGTCAGGAGTGCAAAATAATAAATCTGTATGTGTCATTTTTAGAATAGAAATTCGCCACACATTCATATTTAGTCAAGTCAGCAGCAGTTTATTTGTGTTCACATAGATTCACTGAACAGGGTTAATAAGGGCTTATAGTCCAAATATGCATATACATGGAGATATATAGATATATTTACTCATGTTTACTTCATATTTCTTCAGACAGAATCATCATTTCTATTCATTTTCCACTGATTTACACGATCTGATGATGATTAGCCGCACCCTGGGCTGTCTCTGTGTGTTTACTCTTCCGTGCTCGCGCTGTGACAGACAGAGACCTGATTCGTCCATCGCTTGTCGATCATAACTGCGCATCATATCCCGCCCCGTCTCTTCCTGTCACGA
>NW_015546245.1:31944-59838 GCF_001515605.1 Sinocyclocheilus anshuiensis | reverse complement strand
AATTTTAATTTGTGGTGCTTCTAATTAAGTGATAAAAAGCAGTTGCAAATGTTGTACAAAATAATTATCACCACTACTCATTTGCACCAATAAAACATGCAACTCTTTGTTTTACTACCAAATTATATGTAATATCTAATTATTATCAATATTTCACATACATTGGAAAGGTTTCCGTGACCTCTCACAAGATCTCGGCAAAACGTCTCACGATTTATTTCCAGAACATGATGCATGATGGGATACACTAAGCCTCGAATACTGCTCCGGAGCGGTATTCGAGATAGTGTGGATTTAGTGTGAGTTAAGGGCACTGCGCTCTGGCATTTTTAAGATCTGGGACAGTCTTGCGCACTTACTTCCTGTCGCGCGCACGCGCTCTCAAGTGGCCAAGACCGCAAGTGTGGGTATTTGGAAAAGGCAAAACTCTGATTCGTTCTTCGCCTTGTCAATCTTTTGCGTCTCATAACAAGCCCAGTCTCATCCTGTCACGCGTTTCCTTCACTCTTCCGCATTGATTTCTACCACAGCAAACACAGAGAAACCTCTGTACCCATGAAATATCCAAATAATAAACATACGATTACGATAGTATATGGTTTGTATGTGATTTTCTTGAGATTTGGGGTATTTTCATAACAATAATGAATGTGTACATCTGAAATGCGAATCTGTGCAGCGATATAAAAGGCTATAAATAGCATATTTTTACAACAGTAAACGACCAAATTCCACATGAGATCGCAAAAGGAAGTTATTATAAACACTTGATGGTGGTTTAAAGTGAGTTTTGAGTAAAAGTGTATTAATAATCTCATAAATTGTCTTATGTAGCTTGATGCTAATGTTAGCTCTAATGCAGCTGCAGAACAGGTGCAGCTCTTCTTCATAATGCATTTTGTCATAATAATTCATGTAAGGTCGTAAGAAAATGTTTTGTTGTATTTTTATAGAAAGACTTTTGATAATAGGCCGGTAAATGTATACTGGGATTGAAGCGATGTGGCTTGGTAAACCTTGTAATGCCAGAATAAAGGCTACTAATGGCTGAATAAAACTAAAGAATAATGATAAAGGAATAATGAGGATAATGTCTCATACCTGGCGGAGGTGTGAAAGGTTCGTCGGATGAAAACAATAGAATCATGAATGGGGCAGTTTGCCGAGCCAGACATGAGGAGACAGTTTACAGGAGAACTCACAGGGGTCATAAATCAATTTTATTAGCCTTTTAGCCTTCTCTAAAAACATACATGACATGGTCTTAGAACATGTTTCATGAAATTCACAGTTTTAGAGATTATGTTCTGAAATTTAAAATGCTTTGTGAACATATTTTGATTATGTGTCTAGTAAGAAAGACTCATGAGCAGCAACCTTTTTATTTTGGGTATGTCATTTGTGTCTCCATGCTGAAAATGGGGGGTGACAGCTAAGGGGTTAATACAATGTATTAATATTTTGAATTAGCTTCTATTTGTATATTTTCAGGTTTCACATTAATTTTAGTTTATTTATGCGTGTGTGTGTGTGTGTGTGTGTGTTTAGTATATATAATTTTACGTTAAGTTCAGATAGTTGATCTAATCTTTATCATCTGCTTTATTTAAATTAACTTGTTTTAATTTTAAATAGTTAATGAAAATAGAAAAAAGTTGGCACACCTAGGCTCCAAAAATAGAAAATGTAACAACAGACTATCACATAGGTGACATTTTGAGCAAGCAGGCTCTTCTTCATCAGACCAGTTTTAAATAGTTAACAATATCAACACTGGAGGTTTCTTATTGCCACAAGAACGCATGTAAAGTATGTATAGCAGCATCTCTTGTTTCCAATGCACACGAGTCATTCGCGTCTGTGTATTTGTGTAGTGTGTGATTCTGGTCGATGTTGTTGGTAAAGGCAACGTTTCCCACTTTATTTTATATATTTTACTATGATTTCCAGCTGTTTGTACGTGAGTATGATGTAGTGTTCCTGTATAACACGTTCCCAGAACATTAGGAATGAAGTTCCAGATCAGGTCAAGTCTCTTCTGTGGGTTTTACACAAGTCTTTAATGAAGCAGCAGGGCATTATCTACCAAATCTGTTTTGTAAAGTATTTGTGAAGCTCGTATGATGTCAATGAAACCAGTCATGCCTGCTTATGAAGCTGCAAAAAACATCCATTTATTTGTTGCCGCTTATTTGTCTTCTAGGTGAAGACATACAAACCATCTGGATAGAAAACATCTGTTGCTACTCGAAATATAATATTATCCTTTTTTTTTTCCTTCTCCATGTGGTGAGACACATATGTGAAGTATTTATTGCATTAAGCCACCAAAAAGAAATGACAAAATACAGTTTTTCGACTGGTAAATTTAAAGGTTTGGGAATTTTTACATTAATCATGGACTGTTTCCAGCTGCTTCCTGATCATTACTGAGTTTCATTCAGTGACACTTCTGTGTTTCAGTCTGTTCAAATACTCTATGCGTAATCAGAAAATACTTTTTCTTTGTTGTTTTGGGTCATTGAAGCTCTTTTCCTTCTTTGTATGTCGCATTAGTTGATGGAGAACATCTGAATCCTGATCTTACCACTGGAACACTTGTTAACACTGTAATTTACCATTGTAAATAAATGTGTACTAGTATAAGACGGTGCTTGTAAAACATCCTGTCAGCGTCCATTTATTTCCATCAACTCAAATACACGAAAATGTTTGAAATAATTAAGATTTTTAATGTTTAGTCTCTTTTGCTCACCAAGGCTACATTTATTTGATAATAAATACAGTAAAACAGTAATATTGTGAAATACAATTTCAGTATCAAATAACTGTTTTCTGTGTGACCATTTTGTAAAATGTAATTTAGTCATGTGAACAAAGCTGAATTTTCAGCATCATTACTCCAGTCTTTAGTGTCACATCCTTCAGAAATCATTCATGCTGATTTGCTGCTGAATTATAAAGAATGGTTCTCATTATTATTGATTTTGAACATTTTTTATTTTTTTTTTTAAAGTGTAATGCTTTTTTCAAGATTCCTGTGAAGACTGGAGTAATGATGCTGAAAATTCAGCATTGCATCACAGGAAAAAAATACTTTTTAAAATATATTTAATTAGAAAACCATTCTTTCAAATTGTAATAATATTTCACAAAATGTATGTTTTTACTGTTTTTTTCATTATTATTATTATTATTATATAAGCAGAAGATGTCTTTTTTTCAGAAATTTTACAAAAAGTAATTTTTGCAATAAATTATTCATAGCATTTTTTGTTCATTTCCCAGATGGAGCAAAGCAGCTGCCAATTGCAGGTACAAATGAAATTTAACAGGAGGAACATCTTATTTCTCAAAGGCTGCTCTTTCATAGCTCATATCTCAATTTAAGATAATATAAGAAACTTTATTGTCATTATACTAATACAATGAAATGTATGCTATTTATGAAATGTATGTTTATATTAACTGGTTTAACTTAAACATGTTTAATTTTGGTACAGATGTTTCTCATAGTATTCCTTTCGAGAAATAAAAATAGACACAAATGATTTGTACAGTAAGAGAAATTTGATTAAAAAATTGAGTTCATATTGAGATTTTTGCAGACTGTGATATTTACAAATCTGAACACAGTCTGTGACTTGAATTTTTATTTATTTATTTATCTATCTCTCTAGTGCATTATCTTTCTTTATCTTTATAAATATTGCAATTTTTTTTTGTTTGTTTTTTAGTTACAATTTTTATTTTATTAATCTAGTGTATGTGTGTGTGTAATTTTAATATTATTCTAATTTTATTTTTGCCATTTTTATTAGTTTTGTTTTTTTAATAGATTTTTATGTAGCTTTTTTTTATTTCAGTTTTAGTAATTGTATTACTTCAGATTAAACTTATTGTATTTCACTTTATTGCTAAGGCAACATTTTTATTTATTGTTGTTGTTGTTCTTTGAGCAATGGAACTTGCATGAAAAGTACAACAAAAGTGTAATTAATCACAATTAAATCAATTTATCTTATGCGTTATTCATAAAATCTATAGTCTATAAAATCATGGCCTGTCTTTATAAAAATCCAGCGTCTGTTGCACATCTTTCTAATTATGTTTTGAGATCGTTTAATAAACGTGAAACTGGGATTAATTAGTAAATTCATAAATGGGATCACTAATATCTCAAATATTTGGTAAATGTATACTGGGATTGAAGCGATGTGGCTTGGTAAACCTTGTAATGCCAGAATAAAGGCTACTAATGGCTGAATAAAACTAAAGAATAATGATAAAGGAATAATGAGGATAATGTCTCATACCTGGCGGAGGTGTGAAAGGTTCGTCGGATGAAAACAATAGAATCATGAATGGGGCAGTTTGCCGAGCCAGACATGAGGAGACAGTTTACAGGAGAACTCACAGGGGTCATAAATCAATTTTATTAGCCTTTTAGCCTTCTCTAAAAACATACATGACATGGTCTTAGAACATGTTTCATGAAATTCACAGTTTTAGAGATTATGTTCTGAAATTTAAAATGCTTTGTGAACATATTTTGATTATGTGTCTAGTAAGAAAGACTCATGAGCAGCAACCTTTTTATTTTGGGTATGTCATTTGTGTCTCCATGCTGAAAATGGGGGGTGACAGCTAAGGGGTTAATACAATGTATTAATATTTTGAATTAGCTTCTATTTGTATATTTTCAGGTTTCACATTAATTTTAGTTTATTTATGCGTGTGTGTGTGTGTGTGTGTGTGTTTAGTATATATAATTTTACGTTAAGTTCAGATAGTTGATCTAATCTTTATCATCTGCTTTATTTAAATTAACTTGTTTTAATTTTAAATAGTTAATGAAAATAGAAAAAAGTTGGCACACCTAGGCTCCAAAAATAGAAAATGTAACAACAGACTATCACATAGGTGACATTTTGAGCAAGCAGGCTCTTCTTCATCAGACCAGTTTTAAATAGTTAACAATATCAACACTGGAGGTTTCTTATTGCCACAAGAACGCATGTAAAGTATGTATAGCAGCATCTCTTGTTTCCAATGCACACGAGTCATTCGCGTCTGTGTATTTGTGTAGTGTGTGATTCTGGTCGATGTTGTTGGTAAAGGCAACGTTTCCCACTTTATTTTATATATTTTACTATGATTTCCAGCTGTTTGTACGTGAGTATGATGTAGTGTTCCTGTATAACACGTTCCCAGAACATTAGGAATGAAGTTCCAGATCAGGTCAAGTCTCTTCTGTGGGTTTTACACAAGTCTTTAATGAAGCAGCAGGGCATTATCTACCAAATCTGTTTTGTAAAGTATTTGTGAAGCTCGTATGATGTCAATGAAACCAGTCATGCCTGCTTATGAAGCTGCAAAAAACATCCATTTATTTGTTGCCGCTTATTTGTCTTCTAGGTGAAGACATACAAACCATCTGGATAGAAAACATCTGTTGCTACTCGAAATATAATATTATCCTTTTTTTTTTCCTTCTCCATGTGGTGAGACACATATGTGAAGTATTTATTGCATTAAGCCACCAAAAAGAAATGACAAAATACAGTTTTTCGACTGGTAAATTTAAAGGTTTGGGAATTTTTACATTAATCATGGACTGTTTCCAGCTGCTTCCTGATCATTACTGAGTTTCATTCAGTGACACTTCTGTGTTTCAGTCTGTTCAAATACTCTATGCGTAATCAGAAAATACTTTTTCTTTGTTGTTTTGGGTCATTGAAGCTCTTTTCCTTCTTTGTATGTCGCATTAGTTGATGGAGAACATCTGAATCCTGATCTTACCACTGGAACACTTGTTAACACTGTAATTTACCATTGTAAATAAATGTGTACTAGTATAAGACGGTGCTTGTAAAACATCCTGTCAGCGTCCATTTATTTCCATCAACTCAAATACACGAAAATGTTTGAAATAATTAAGATTTTTAATGTTTAGTCTCTTTTGCTCACCAAGGCTACATTTATTTGATAATAAATACAGTAAAACAGTAATATTGTGAAATACAATTTCAGTATCAAATAACTGTTTTCTGTGTGACCATTTTGTAAAATGTAATTTAGTCATGTGAACAAAGCTGAATTTTCAGCATCATTACTCCAGTCTTTAGTGTCACATCCTTCAGAAATCATTCATGCTGATTTGCTGCTGAATTATAAAGAATGGTTCTCATTATTATTGATTTTGAACATTTTTTATTTTTTTTTTTAAAGTGTAATGCTTTTTTCAAGATTCCTGTGAAGACTGGAGTAATGATGCTGAAAATTCAGCATTGCATCACAGGAAAAAAATACTTTTTAAAATATATTTAATTAGAAAACCATTCTTTCAAATTGTAATAATATTTCACAAAATGTATGTTTTTACTGTTTTTTTCATTATTATTATTATTATTATATAAGCAGAAGATGTCTTTTTTTCAGAAATTTTACAAAAAGTAATTTTTGCAATAAATTATTCATAGCATTTTTTGTTCATTTCCCAGATGGAGCAAAGCAGCTGCCAATTGCAGGTACAAATGAAATTTAACAGGAGGAACATCTTATTTCTCAAAGGCTGCTCTTTCATAGCTCATATCTCAATTTAAGATAATATAAGAAACTTTATTGTCATTATACTAATACAATGAAATGTATGCTATTTATGAAATGTATGTTTATATTAACTGGTTTAACTTAAACATGTTTAATTTTGGTACAGATGTTTCTCATAGTATTCCTTTCGAGAAATAAAAATAGACACAAATGATTTGTACAGTAAGAGAAATTTGATTAAAAAATTGAGTTCATATTGAGATTTTTGCAGACTGTGATATTTACAAATCTGAACACAGTCTGTGACTGTTGAATTTTTATTTATTTATTTATCTATCTCTCTAGTGCATTATCTTTCTTTATCTTTATAAATATTGCAATTTTTTTTTGTTTGTTTTTTAGTTACAATTTTTATTTTATTAATCTAGTGTATGTGTGTGTGTAATTTTAATATTATTCTAATTTTATTTTTGCCATTTTTATTAGTTTTGTTTTTTTAATAGATTTTTATGTAGCTTTTTTTTATTTCAGTTTTAGTAATTGTATTACTTCAGATTAAACTTATTGTATTTCACTTTATTGCTAAGGCAACATTTTTATTTATTGTTGTTGTTGTTCTTTGAGCAATGGAACTTGCATGAAAAGTACAACAAAAGTGTAATTAATCACAATTAAATCAATTTATCTTATGCGTTATTCATAAAATCTATAGTCTATAAAATCATGGCCTGTCTTTATAAAAATCCAGCGTCTGTTGCACATCTTTCTAATTATGTTTTGAGATCGTTTAATAAACGTGAAACTGGGATTAATTAGTAAATTCATAAATGGGATCACTAATATCTCAAATATTTCTCCTAGCGATCAAACTGACACATTTACTGAAGTCTCCATGATGTTTCTACTGTGAAAACAACTGTTAATCTCACATTTCTCCTCTTGAGATTCAGTGGAGATCAATAAAGTCTCAAACTGTTCTCAGAACTGCTCAAGTTTACCAAAGTCTCAATATGAACTCAAACATTTCTCATCAAATGATCTAAACCGCTCTATATTAATTTTATTTCTGGATGACAACTAGTGCCTCATTTGGTGATTTTGTTTCTCCAGCAATTTTTGAAAATATATTTGAAATTGATTTTTTTTTAGTTGACTAACTGATTTGACTCGTGACGGTGGTGTTTCACTCACTGCTGTTCTTTTCAAAAAACATCATGTAACTAGGCTGCAGAATAGTTGTTATTGCTGAAGCGCTGTGTTCAATTGTATTTGTGTAGCGTTTCGGGCCACTACTTTCAGCATGTGCACATTTCTATCGGATTCTGTATTAAATCACACGGCATCAGTAATACAAGAGACTTCAGGGCTTTAAAACAATCAATTACCTAAACGCACAGCGATTAGTGCGTAATTGTTCCATCGAGTCATAAAACCATCTGAAGGTGATGTGGAGTCAGACTCACAAACTTTTAGAGGTGCATTATGGGTTGTCATCTCATTTCTACATGTCATTAATTGTTTTTTTGAATACATTTTGAATAAATCATCAAGAGTTAATTGAAGTCAAATCCCTTCAGAAAGTTTTTCCTCGTTAATTTATTGATTGACTTGTGTGTGAAACTACACTAGAAGAAAGACTCTGAAAGTTTGAGTCCTTATATAATAATATAATCTAGTCGAGAGCTTTAAGTCGCTCAAGATTTTGCACTCAAGAGCTTATCACCTCTTGAGGTGAAGCTTGACAGAGCTTGCTTTAGTATTTAAGCCTAAAAAAGAAAGAAAATAAAGAATATTGTGTGCCAGAGAAACATTTTTTTTTTCTTTTTTTAGCTGATCTTTAATAATATTGCTTACTTTTGCAGGATTATAGGCCAACTTAATTAAGCAATTAAGATATTACTGGTATGAAAGGTAATTTGTAATAAAAAGCAATAGATTAATAAACTGCTGGACTCTCCTGATAATTCAGCTAAAGGTTGTTTCTAGATTAAGGTCTGGTTGTAATTCCTTGCTGAATATGAGAAATAATAAAGCAGGGTTTTTTTGTTGTTTTTTTTGCACGTATTGCACATGTAGAAGCATTGAAACTTCATGAATAATCATGATGAACACACTTGTTTGGCTGTTCACATTTAATATGGAAAGGTTTCTCGAATGCACTAGCTTTTCTCCTCTTTAAGAGCATTACACTGTTTAAATATCTTAAATGCATTAAATATCTTAAATCAGATAAAAACTCGATGTAACTTAACATAAGCAAATTATGCCATTCATCCTCAGTAGCCAGCGAGTGAATTTATTCCTTTTTTTTTTGGATGAAAATCCCAGATGCCACACCATGAATCCCCTATGGAGATGCCCAAGCAGACGTTTCATAGCGTGATCCTTAGTTTGATCCCAGCAAAGGCCAGTAAATGGATTACAGAGGTGCGTTCCCACTGCTTGAACTGTACTGTTAGCGAGGAACACCAAGGGAGGAAGATTCAATCCCTTTAACTGAGACCTCGAGGGTTGTGAGAGCACAGATATGTTGTGTAATCCTCATGCTGGGCTTTCACGGGTCAACGGTACAACGCTTCAGTCTGGATGGATATTACAGTGATCTGGAAACCAGAACCTCAGTGTCTCAGTGAGTACTGCATCTTATTTTTCTTTCATTTAAAGTGCAGATCTAACAAAAACATATTACAGTCCACATAAAATAGTGTGCACAACTAGAAAGTGATCAATATTGCCTTATGCCTACATAAATAATTGTATAGTTATGTTTAATGCAGAACACATTTTTGATACAATAACTACAATAGACTACAACAATAAAAACATTGTTAGCATTGTTTTTTATTAATAGTAATATTTATAATTGATATTGTTATTTATGACTATATATGTAAGTAAAGTTGTTGTGTGTACTGTGAAAATTATTTTGTTGTAAATAAAGTTGTAAATAAAAAGATAAAAGATTATTGGTGCACATTTTACGAAAAAAAATTATAAATACTTCAGCATTTCACAATTAATTCAGTGTTTCACAATTAATTTCTTTGTGATTATTTGTGAAACGTACTACTTGTTGAATCAATACTGAAAAATAATCAATGATAATGTCAGTGAATCAACATTACACTATGATTGTCACAATCACTACTGTGAGGGAGCGAGGAACGAGGAGACGTGGAGTACATCAACAAGGAGACTTTAATGACATCAAGGGAACCAGGAAAACACACATAGCTGAGGAGGTTGACAAACAATACCGGACCGAGAACTCAAAACAGGAAACACTTTAAATACACATGACTAGAGGATGGGATGACGAGACACACCTGGAACTAATGAAACAATAATTAAACATGAGGGAAAACTGGGTCATGGAACACGTGGGGAGCAAAACACAAAACACGGAACAGAGTCTGACATTACTCCCCCCTCCCAGAAGGTGCGTCCACGCGCCTCATAACAACCAACGGGGAGGGAGGGTGGGAGCTCCAGGACCCATGGCGCATCAGGCAGACTAGGGAGCCATGGTGGAGCAGGCAGTTCAGGAGGCCATGGCGGAACAGGGAGCTCGGGGAGCTAAGGCGGATCAGGCAGTTCGGGGCGCCATGGCGGATCAGGCAGACTAGGGAGCCATGGCGGAGCAGGCAGACTAGGAAGCCATGGAGGAGCAGGCAGTTCAGGAGGCCATGGCGGAACAGGGAGCTCGGGTAGCCATAGCGGAGCAGACAGTTTAGGAGGCCATGGCGGAGCAGACAGTTTAGGAGGCCATGGCGGAGCAGACAGTTCAGGAGGCCATGGTGGAGCAGGCAGTTCAGGAGGCCATGGCGGAACAGGGAGCTCGAGGAGCCATGGCGGAGCAGAAAGTTCAGGAGGCCATGGTGGAGCAGACAGTTCAGGAGGCCTGGCCTCCACGGATGGACCCCTACTACCCCCCCAAAAAAATTATTGGGGAGAATATTGTCTTTAGAGGCCCTCCGTAGGCCTAACTCGGGAACTGTGGCCCTCCCTGGGCTTGACTTGGGGACTGGAGCCCTCCTTGGGCAGGACATGGGGACTGGAGCCCTCCTTGGGCTGGACATGGGAATTGGAGCCCTTTCTGTGCTAGACTCGGGGACTGGAGCCCTATCTGGGCTAAACTCTGGGACAGGAGCCCTCTGTGGGCTGGAGCCTGGGGGGGCACTCTCGGGCGAGGAAGAGGGCCGTGAGCCATCCTTTTCTCCTCATCCACCTCTTTTGGTTACGGGTGAATAGGGCGGCCAGCGGGCCTGACTTTGTGGCGGTCGGCGGGCTTGACTGATAAACGGCCGGCAGACTTGACTGAGCGGCGACTTCCATGATCGCGGGGGAAAAAACGGGAAAAAAAGACTGTTCAAAATGAAACCAAAACATGGGAGAAGGGACGCCGCTTACTGTTTCTGTTTTGGTCCGGTATTCTGTCACAATCTCTACTGTGAGGGAGCATGGAGTGAGGAACGAGGAGACGTGGAGTCCATCAACAAGGAGACTTTCGGAACACAAATTAAGATATTTTTGATGAAATGTGAGAGCTCTCAGACCCTGCATAGACTGCAACGCAACTGTAATGTTTCCAGACAGAAACGTAGTAAGGACATCAGTAAACCAGTCCATGTGACATCAGTGGCTCAACTTCAGTTTTGCGAAGCTACGAGAATACTTATTGAGCGCAAAGAAAACAAAAGTAACAATTTATTTAACAATTCTTCAACCCCCGAGTTACGTCTTCCGCCATTTTGGAGAGTGCCCAAGAGCGTAATGGACGTAATCAGCGTTGTTTACATTTGGGGGAGAAAGCGCCCGCATGAACATAATTTGCGTAATCAGCGTTGTTTACGCTTAGGGGAAAGCATGTGTATGCATTGTGATACTCTCTAAAATGGCGGAAGACGTAACTCGGGTGAGACGAATTGTTAAAGAATATATTATTTTTGTTTTCTTTGCGCTCAAAATGTATTCATGTAGCTTCGCAAAACTGAAGTTGAGCCACTGATGTCACACAGACTGTTTTACCGATGTCCTTACTAAGTTTCTGGACCTGGGAACATTACAGTTGCGTTGCTGTCTATGCAGGGTCTGAGAGCTCTCACATTTCATACAAATATCTTAATTTGCGTTCCAAAGATGAAGGAAGGTCTTACAGGTTTGGAATGACATGAGGGTGAGTAATTAATGACAGAATTTTCATTTTTGGGTGAACTATCCCTAATGACATCAAGGGAACCAGGAAAACACATGTAGCTGAGGAGGTTGACATAAACAATACCAGACTCAAAAACATATTCAAAACAGGAAACACTTTAAATACACATGACTAGGGGATGGGATGACGAGACACACCTGGAACTAATGAAACAATAATTAAATATGAGGGAAAACTGGGTCATGGAACACGTGGGGAGCAAAACACGGAACAGAGTCTGACAATGATGTTAATTCTACATCACTGTTGTTGAATCAATATTGAAATTAACAAAAATTAACATTGGTAATATAGTTTGATCAATGTTAATGTGATGTTTCAACAAAAGTTATTTAAAATCAACATTGAAAATACAACTGAAATGTCAACATAAAATAATGTTGCCATCTGATGTACCAAAATATTGATATTTCTGACCATTTCAATGTTTGGGGGAAACGTTTTCAAACATAAAAGACACCTTTCCAGTAGTTCAAATCAATTTATTTTATTTGCCAGTTTAGCACAATCAATGACACACAAAGAAAATAAAATAATAATAAAAAAGAGAGGGTCAAAAAGGACTACAGCATTACAACCTTTAAAAATAACATTACTTTTAGAAGTCTGATGTCATTATAACAAGTGTTCTAGCGGCTCAAGTTTTCAGATTCTGGCTTGTGTCAATCTACTGCCTCTTTTCCTTTATGTTCTCTGGAATCTGAAAAAAAAGTATGATGTTACTTAAGAGCAAGTCAACTTAGTTGTCTTAGTTGTCACATTCGAGAACGTTAATACGTAAACACAATATGAACTATGACCATTACATAAATCTTATTTTCTATGAAACTACATAGCATTCAAGTAACAAGTTTCTGTTGTAGAATAAAGAGCTTAGTTTTTTTTCTTCTTTTTTTTCAATTGTCATGTTAGTCACTTTCTAATGAACACAAGGTGTAGCTTTTTGTGATTGTGTTTCAGTGGGAACAGGCTAAACTGAACAAAGACCAGATACATTCTCAAATTTAATACTGATTCAGGAATATGAATGATTGCCTAGGAAGCAGGAGATAAGGCACAGGATAGCATCAAGTCCCAGGTCAAGTGATGATCCTGTCGACTACAATTCAATGTATAATAATGTCACCATTATCAGGAGGGTGCTTCTCATTTCTTTAATTGTCCATCATCCTCTGCCTTAACCCCTACCTACTAAAGGAAAGAATGCAAGGTGCTCTGCAAGCATTGAGTAGAAGATGCAATACATGGGCTATGTGTAAAATATGATATTCTTGTTTGTGTCACTTGCACTTCAAGAAATCTGTTAAATGTTGTTGAAACTTTAATCAGAAAATTCCAAATAAATATTACTAAAGCAAGATTCATGCACTTTTTTAAGAATTTAGAAAAATTTACACGTTAAAAAAGTCTGGGTTAAAAACAATCATTTCTAGGTTATTTGGCAACCCAGCACTGAATAAATATTGGACAGAAAACATGCTGGGTTATTTTGACCCAGCGTGTTGGTTTTTATATATTAACCCATTAGCTGTTTTTTTTTTATATATTACCTATTCCAAGGTTAGAAGAAGGAAAACTCTGAATTCAAATTCCGCTGCCTTGCAGCATACCCAGCCATGGGGAAGGCTTCGAGAGTCAACTCTGAAGAAAAATCCGGAGTCCCTAATGCAGTCCGCTGCTGTTTCAGCAATGTCCAGGAATTGCCAAACAGCTTGTCCTCCTTTTCATATTACCCTGCCCTGGCTTGCACCCTGGAGAGGTCACTCCAGCTTTGCCTTACGGCATTGAAACAACATGGGAAGCAGCAGTTTACCAGTTAAAAGCTACAGCTCAACTGGCGTAGAGCATTGAGGCAGGGGATTACTTACGACGGTGAGAGAGATCCTCAGTTCTCATTGGACAGCTACCACCCATCTAAGCTGGGCAGGCCCCAACCAAATAGGTGCTGTCCTGCCACAGTCTGCTTTCCTCGATGGGTGCTTGGGGATTAGGAAAACTCAGACAATGAGACTGTAAGATTTGCACCAGGCAAGAAAGAAACTAGATCAGACATCAGACAAAAGAGGCCAGCTCTCAAACACACATGGTGGAATGTACCTACAATGGCAACAGGACTATCAGAAAATCTCAAAGATATTAGTGATGTGAGAAAGACCGCTGTCATCAACACTGAGCTCCTGAGACTGCAGGTTGACATAGCCACATTGCAAGAAACATGCCTAGCTGGCATGGTCACACTCAGGGAAACTTGCTGTCTCCATACACTTGATGGCCCAGTCACTCTTATTTGTGCCTATGCTCCAACCCTGACATCCACACCTGAAACAAAGGATAAGTTATATGCCATTCTCAGCAGTGTGATCAAGAATATCCTCAGCAAAGAACACATCGTTCTCCTTGGTGACTTCAATGCCTGAGTGGGCAGCGATCATGACTCTTGGCCTTCCTGTCTTGGACATTTTGGAGTTGGCAAAATCAACAAGAATGGGCAATGCCTGTTAGAGTTTTGTTCTTATCATGACCTCTGTGCAACCAACTCCTACTTCCAGACGAAGTGCAGACTGCGACACATACCACTATTTAGTGTGTTGCAAGATCAGGCTACAATATAAGAAATTTCACAGTACCAGACAAGCTGGGATGTCTAGCATCAACACCACCATGATGCAGTATCCAGAGAAAATTGAAGATTTTGCAAAATCTCTCAAAGATGCTCTGTCTGCAGACCATCCGCACAACTCTGCCTCTGAGAAATGGGACCACCTCCAGGAGACTATTCAGAAAACAGCCTTTGCAGTCTTTGGGAAGAAGACCTCCAAGAACATTGACTGGTTTGAAGCCAAGTCTAGTGAGATGACCCCTGTTATCAAAGCAAAACGTGATGCCCTTGCTGAATACATGCACTCACCAAGTGTGAACTCAGAGTTGCCAGGAGCAAAGTACAGTGGACAGTAAGATGATGTACCAATTAAAACTGGCAACAGCTCAGTGATGACATCCAGACCGCAGCAGCTACAGGCAACATGAGAGGAATGAATGAGGGCATCAAAAGAGCTTTAGGTCCAACTCAGAGTAAAACTGCCCCCTTAGATCCGCAAGTGGGGAACTAATCACAGACAAATGCAAACAGATGGAGAGATGGGTACAATACTATTCAGAGCTTTCCTCCAGGGAGAATGTTGTACCCACCTCAGCACTCAATGCCATTGAACTGCTGACCATCATGGAGGAGCTAAATTCACTCCTGCAGCCCTTCCATGATGTTATTACATGTTATTACAATTACATCACCAAAATAGTATGTGCATACTCGTATAATGTATAACGAGTGGTTCCCTGCATTGTTTTAGGAAAACGTTTTGTGATTACAATATTGAGCTGCTGCAATGGAGCTGATGGTTTCACTCAGGTGGTTAACTGACTCATTTCCCATAACTGCATTCTCTGGTTTTTCTAATGGTTTCATTCATCCACTTTAACTCCCCTTTGTATGTATGTGTGAGTATGTTTGTTTATTTAGACTAGTTATGTGTTAGTATTTAGTTAATAAAACGTTTGTGCACAAATTACATGAGTTTCCGATTCTGTCACTGCTTGTGGATAATGTGCCTTTAACGATTCCTGATCTTGTTACATGCTCTGTTGCATTAGTACTGTAAGAAAGTTATTTTGGCTGGTCTAGCCTGAAAAATAACCTTTTTAATGCTATTTGAGCATAAGGAACAATGTTCATGTGGCAGTTCATTTCAGATTTTGTCGCTGATTTGAAATATGTAATTTAATTGTTTCAGGATTCCCCTATTCATTTAGATAGGACTTGGTCTTGGATTCCCGAAATAGCTGCCCCGAGGTGTTGCAAATATGGTCACCGAGTGAACGGACTTTCCTTGAAAGGGACTTTGGTAGGGGAAAGGCCAAAGTATAATTCGGGTTTTATGCGTACACTACTGCATGAAGTAAATACACACAAAGAAGTTACTTAGTTAAGAGCAGCGAGTGATTTTTCTTTTGCTATTTGATTAACATTATTAACATAAGAAATGTATGGATCTGTGATACAGGTACATCCGTTATTTTCTTTACTGTTTACGTTAACTTAAGACATAACTGACTGTGCTTACGAGGATACTCGTCAAGACAACCATTTTGACATAATTTTGTGTGTATTTGTTCAGAACGTGAAAGAGAGCTCAATTTGGTATTCACCTGCTGTCTGAGAGATGGCACGAAAGAGATCTCAATGCGGTAGGCTACTTGCGTGCTGTGATAGATCACTTCTGTGTGCGCACATGTACACCTGAAGCGCGCACACAGAAACGATCTTTCACAACACGCGAGTAGCCCACCGCATTGAGATCTCTTTTGTGCCGTCTTGCACTTGAATGGCTTAAAATCACTTTAATGTTTGAACTGACAAGACTTAAAACACGTGAGAATGATAAAGTTCTTGAGGAAGCAGCACTGGCCTGATTCAGATAGTTTTGGTGGGCTGAGACGACAGAGAGGGGGACTGAAGCCCACCTAAAAAGGGTCTAGAACTGCCACTGGTATAGCAATGCGTAATTAACAGATTCTTGTGCCCCGAGAATTCAATATGAATTAACAGGTTGAAAACCCCTGTTCTAGAGTGCATGTGTCAACCGCCTGCTTTCACACACACTATCAAACAGAGTATACTCTGAAAGACTGCGTGTTCAACTGTATGCATACACTAGCGTATGTGTACAAAAATTAAGCATACCTTGGGCTTAAGGGGGTGGAAAATACAGTTTGTACAGTAAAAATCATTATGTCTAAGAGTCCCCATAAAACATGGAAACCAGTGTGTGTGTATATGTAGCAGTGAGTCTCTGGGCAGCACTATTGATTTGTTCCAACAGTTCTTGGCAGACTGATGCCTGTAGATGGAATAATGAAACTCCTGAGAAATAACAAATAAGGGCAGCAGAAGAGTTCGCTGAACTAAACACCACTCTCTGGGAATCTGGGGACCTGTTTAAATCCTTCACCGTCTCCTTACACATCAGTGCTCTTGCTTTTCTTAGAGTAGATCTGTGGAAAAACATACAGCAGTTTAATATAGTGAACAACGTCAGGACAAAAAAAAAAAAAGTTGTTACATTTTTATTTTTTCTAATAGAACAAACATGGAAATCTAAAAATTTGCAGTTCACTTAATCCTGATAATGAATTTAATTTTATATTGAATAGGCCATATTCTTCTCTAAATAAATTAATAATAATATTTACCAATGCTAATTGAAGTATCAACACTAATTTCTAAATGTCTAATACCTAAAGTACTAATTACTTAATTAACAAAGGGTAACCAGAAAAACAACAACAACAACAACAAAATGACATCTTTAAATCTGAAGAACATGTGAGTGATTTTTACAATTGCAAAACTCACCAGCACCATGCTAGAGTGTTGTGGGTGGTTGCCAAGGTGATGCTATGCGGTTGCCATGGTGTTCCGGATGGTTTCTAGGTGGTGTCTTAATGTTAACTTTTCTGTCACAGTTCATGCAGTTTCATTTATAGCGGTTACACATTATAAGGTAAAACATCCATCGGAGAGCAACACATCAGTTTTAAGAGTGAAAGAGCAGTAGATTTCTGGATGTCTGATAAATATCTGCTTATCTCGTGTCTTTGTTGGAGCTCTTCTTCAGCATTTTGCATTGAATTGCTTCAGTTACTTTTAAAGCTGTGGAATTAAAAAAATAAAGAAAGAAAGAAAAATAAAGTGAAAGTGACATGAAGCCAAGTATGATGACCAGTTGGGGGTTTGATGTCTTACTCAAGGGTCTCACCTCAGTCGTGGTATTGAAGGTGTAAGAAAGCACTGGTCATTCACTCCCCCCACCTACAATCCCTGCTGGTAACAAGACTCCAACCCCTGACATTTGGGTTACAAGTCCAACTCTCTAACCATTAGGCCACGACTGCCCCCATCATATTGCACTGATCAATACTGTCCAAATTGCAGTGTATGTGGCTCTGAGGACAATCTCGTCACCGACCGCTAAGAGCCTTCAGCTTAATTGAATTTGCCTTCATCCATCTTGTTGATGTAATAGTACCGTTCCCTCAGAGCTCAATCCAATCTCATGTTCCCATTCCAGCACAAGCACGTTCAGCGTTTCATAAAAGAGGCCTAAATGCACAGCAGCGTCGCCGGAAATAGAACGTTTCTGCAAAACACTGAGCCGAATTAAAACCAAACGCTCATTTGATTGACACAGAGTTGCGATTTTCAAAGAACAACAGTTCTCGATACAGTTCCCTATAAAGTGATTAGCATGCAATTCATGAATGCATCTCTACAGGAAAAAACAGAACAGAAAAAGAACATAACCGTCTGTTCTGGTTTCCTGCGAGCGCTAATGCGTTTTATTGAATGTAGCCGGTGAGTCAGACAGAATCTCTGCCGTTCATAATGATACGAACAAAAGAGAACTTCAAAGCTCGCAGTGCGCACAGGTCGTTCGAGGTCTGTGGATTTAATGATGGTGCTTCGGCTTCCTCTGCCATCAGCGGCCTCTGATGTCGTCCGGACATCGGCTCTCACAACAGCAGAGTTCAATCTCCTTCCATCGTACGTTTGTCTTTTTCTCCATCTTGATGAGGAATCAGCTTCTCGTCTGGTTAATGGTGTCTCTGTATTCCAGGCCTCTCTCTTCAGCAGTCTCAGTCTCAGACGAACCACCCACCACTGACCACTCATAAGTCCACCGCGAGTTTAGTGAGCACAAAATGGCATTTCCACTCTGTTTAGCTAAATTTAGGCAGCTTCCAGAAATCGAAAAACACAGCTTTTCAGTCCGCCTAAAATTTGAAAGATATTAACAGGGTTTCTGCAGATATGAACAAGTTAAATTTAAGACTTGTTAAGACCTTTTTAATACCACCTTATATGAAATTTAAGACCTAAACCTGTAAAATGAAAAGATACTTAAAACGTGAAATTCAAACCGCCAGTAGGTGGTAGTAAGTCACTGTTAAGCGAGTCATTGCGACTGAACCGAATCATTTAAACTGATTTTTTTTTTGGAATTATTTTTGTTGGCGAAATAGTGCAAAAACAGGCAATATGGTGTCTAAAACGTAAGTCTCTTAATAAAACTTATAGTTTATTGAACTGTTGTAAAAAAATCACATTTGTATATGGTCATTTTTGGAGAAAAAAAGGCACTCCTGTGTGAACTTGATTAACTATTTATAAGTGGTATAAATATACACATTTTCTGCCCCCATGTCTTGAATTTGTGATCATTCTGAATGTATTTTAATAGACTGAATCATGCAGTGAAAGATCGCACTGTAAATGCGCACGCGCACTAGACTTCACGTAATGCGTATACTCTGTAGGTGTTTTTAATGTTTTTTTGCGTCGTGAGAATATTGAGCAAAATAGCTCACTTGTCATGGTGTTATTTAACTATATCATGTTATGAATAAACTAAACATTGTGAATTTTTACCTCAGTGTGTTTCTTCAGAGTTTATGTGTGCGGTCACGCTAATTTGTTATGAAGACTCTCACAAAGAGACAAACGGAGTGAGCCTCAGCGCGACCTTGTATTCAGTATTCTGCTAACTTACTGCAATTCTCTCTGATGACGCAGTCATTACCGCGGGGAAGAAAAAATCTTCGGTCTGTCCAATGATTGTAAACAGTCATTAGGTCCGTCAGACTTAAGATATTTTAGCAGTAATGTGACCAAAAATATTTAAGACCAATCGAATCCGAATTTAAGACATTTTAAGACTTTTTAAGGACCCGCGGACACCCTGTATTAAGAATGTGTTTCACTTACTAGCAAGTAAACTAGATCTCTGATTACGTTTCCGTTAATGTTTGGGGTCAGTAACATTTATTTATTTATTTATTTACGTTTTTGTCTCTTCCGTTCATCACGGCTGCATTTATTTGATAAATAAAAAAGGATACAGTAAAAACAGTATTGTGAAGTAATATTACAATTTAAAAGAATTATTTTCTATTTAATATGTTGTTTTATTATTCAAAGCTGAATTTTCGATGAAATACAATGGAATACAATAAAATTAAAATTATAAATAATAGAAATTGCTATTCAAAATAACAGAAATCGCAATGCAATAAAATAAAATTTAAATAATCATTTAAAAAAACTTAAATTTTAATACATTTATTCCTGTAATCAAAGCAATTTTTTAGCATTACTCCAGTCTTCAGTGTCACATGATCCTTCAGAAATCATTTTAGTATGCTGATTTGATGTTCAAGAAACATTTCTGATTATTATCAATGTTAAAAACTACTACTTCATATTTTTGAGGAAACTGATACATTTTATTTTTCAGGATTCTTTGATTAATAGAAAGTTCACAAGAATAGCATTTATTTGAAATATAAATAAATGTATTAAAATAGAATGTGCCCTCACAGAATAAAAGTATTAATTTCTTAAAATAAAAAGCTGTACAATTTTGAACAGCATTGTATAAATAATACAAAAAATAAAATAAAACCTTAGTATTGAATGAGTGTTGGCTCTTTTGGCAAAGCATCCTACATCTTAAAGGCAATAATTTTCTGACCCATTAAAATGCTGTACATCCATCATTAGAGTTAAATCATGTGGCTTGTGTGGCACATCAGAATGACACTTGGTTCCGGTCACAGCTGCTGAAGGTGCTGTCCACTGCGCAGCAGATGGGTCTGTCACATTCAGACCGATGGGGCACCTGACCCTCAGCACTCGCCAGTCCTCGACCCATCATACGAGCCAGCAGGGTCTGATTAAGATGGGAATAAGATGATCGGGCAGTTAGGATGATGTTGAAGTGTCTGTTCATTGCCACTGATCTGAGACTAGTTTGTATGTGAGCAATATTTGCAAAGCAACAATACAAAATACAAAAACAGTGACAGAAACAATGGTACCAGTGTCAAAATTACAGAATTTGAAATAAAATAAAATATAGAAGAAATATAATGCACAAGTCATGTGGACTAATGTTCTAAAACTTTTTTATTTTAATTATTATTATTATTATTATTATTATTATTTTGAGCTCTATGTCAAGGTCTTGAATAGTTGCCTTCATCTGCTTCCTCATCGAGCTGATTCTTCTATTTCACGGGATGTTTAACTGTAGAATAAGAAGAGAAAATGAGTGTGAATGAGTGAGACAGATGTGCTTATACTAATTAGTTTGTTTGTGTACAGACACATTGTAGAACTACAACATAAACACACTGACACAAACACTAAAACCCTTTATAATCAATCACAATGATCTGAACACGACTGCCGGATCAATAACATATCTGGCTGCTGCTGCTCTGATGTCCTGTAAATGCTCAAAACTTGACAGAATCACAGTTAAAGACACAAACATCATCTGATAACATTACACAGAGTTTTTATCCTTGCAGTGTGATCTACTGCTTAAAGGCAAAATATGTAATTTACCGCTAGAGGGCGCGTATTCAAAATAAACAAAGAGGCAAAGGCGTAGTTTGATGACGCCGTGACTGAGTGTGGAATCATGGGAGTTGTCGTCTTCATCCCCACAGCAGATGCAATCCGACGGGACCCGGCAGAAATCATGTTCATGGATGAGCTAATGATTTATTAACATAGTAGAATGAAGCAGGGTGAGGCTGAAAGCCGTCGAAGTGAAACGAGGCCGCTGAACGAGCGCGACACACGGCTCGAAAGCAGCAGAGCTTTTATTATGCCACAGTCGACCGCTTCCGCTCCTTCCGGTCGTGCGTATGTGGGGGAAAAAAGCAGCGCTGTTTTATCATACTAGATACATTTGAATTTTCTGTTATAATGCTACTCTGTGCGGTCGTCACTGGTCTATTAAAACGCACAACATATTAAAGCGTCTTTAAGCGTCCTGGCAGGCGACACAATGACACTATAGACACGCTCCGTGTCACTAGTTAAAATTGCTTATTTCTCTGGATTTAAACATTCTTCGAAACATTTGGGATAATGTAAGTACACAAGTCAGCAAAATATATAACACTGTTCTAGTGGTTTTTGGATATTTTAATAAAAAAATCTTACATACTGTGCCTTTAATTCATGTATCTGACAATAATGACAAAATAAATAAATCAGTGATCAATAGGTACAGTACATTTTAACAAATTTAATTAATGAAAAAATCTGGATACAGAACATTACATCTCCATAATGAGTCTGCAATATAAAATAATTATCATTTTCTCTGTATGATTCAAATGAAAAGCATTTTCCTAATTTCCAACAATTAGGTCTGTCCATTATCCCCAAAGTGGCCTATTAATTCTGCATGAATCTCTTTAGTGAATCTAAAGAGAAAAGTATGCTTGAGTCAGAATCCAGTCCATTTTTAGCCAAACGCCTCATTTCTCACTCATAAAAGTCCATCAGGAGGTTTGTCACTCCATCATGAGAGTCTCGGTCATCCATAGGTCCAGTAAACAAAGATTTTCCATCCTTATGGCTTTTGATTTATTTTTACATGTGTTAGATTAGGATACAAAATGGTTTGTATTTATTTTTGTTCTTACACAATTCAACTTCCATAATTCAGTTCTTCCACATTTGCCCTCCAGTGCATGTTATTTGACAAAGAGATTCTTCTAATTTTCTGAAGAAAATGTGAGCAGTGTTTGCCTGTGCATAAGCTGTTGGATGAAAGCTAGATGAAAACGTTCAGATGTATTACACACACACACACACACAATACAGTCATAATACAGAAAGACAACTGAAAAAAAGGGGGTAAATAAAGCTGAGGTATGTGTGTCGTAACTAGTTGCAAGGGTGTTGCTAAGCAGTAGCTAAGGTGCCCTAGTTTTTAGCAGGTTTAAGTTTGTTGTTATGCAGTTGCTAAGATACCCTAAAGATTTTAATATATTGCTTGCTATGCAGTTGTTAAGGGGTCTTAAGTGGATTTAATGTATTGCTGCAGTAGCTAAGGAGTCTGGAGGTTTATAAGTGTGTTGTTATTTGCTAAAGTGCCCTTTTAGAATTGTGTGTGTTGCAGTGCAGTTGCTAAGGTGATCTGAGAGGTTTAGTGTGTTGCTATGCATTTTCTAAGGTGTCCTAAGGTGTTTAAGCAGGTTGCTATGTGGTTGCTAAGGTGTCCTGAGAGGTTTTAGTGTGTTGAAACGGTTGCTTAGGCACCCGTAGAGGTTTTATTATGTTGCTATGCAGTTGCTATAGTGTTTTGAGAGGTTTAAACATGTTGCTATGCAGTTGTAAATTTTGTCACTACAAATTCAGTGTAGGGGTTGAAGATTTTAGGAGCACTATTAATACTGATGGCTAACTTAACAAAAACAACCACCTTCAATATGTTCAATCAAGCTTATAGCAAAAACTAAAAGGTTGATTTTTAGACAAAAATAGTCATCTTCCTGGTAAAGAGCTTACATAATGGAGACTGCGGACAGGCTATAAACTTTGACTGTAAACCCTCTGGGCTGAACAATGATGTTGTCCATTTAACATTCAAACATTTTGAGTGTATTTCATCCAAGGGCTTTTCATTCCCACTGAACAGCTCGTGATGAGGTCATAATTCCTGTGTATTGGCTCTGTCTCCAATGTTCTGTGATTGATAGACCCTCTTCAGGAGCTCCAGTGGACTTAATGGACATGTCTCAGTCCAAATTGCACTCAAGAGCTTTTGAAAGAGACCAAATGTAACATGGATCACTGCCAAACTACAGCAGGTCCCGAGGAGCTTTAGACCATTACAGGACGGCACACTTGATAAATACTGTGAACTGAGGTTACGTTTGACCGCAAGCTATCTCTGTTTCAACAGAATGAGGTGATACAGCAATCTATGCAGATGTACAACACTGATCCACTGATCCTTTACTTCAAAAATCAGGCATAATCGCTGTGACCCTCACAATATCTCCAGAAATAGAAAAAGAGAAAACATTTTTGCAGCATTTATACCCTGCAACAACTCAGAACATCCTAGCAAGCACATAATGACACATAATGACATAATGACAAACACCTACGCAGGGGCGGAGCCAGGGGGTGGCCAGGGGTGGCTGTGGCCACCACTGACCTTAGCTTGGCCACCCCACTCAAAACTGCATTTTTTGTCCCTTTTTTTCTTGACAAGAAATGCATTTATTAAGACGCGGCACCGCCGTATCTCTTTATGACCACATCAAATGGGACACTTTTCAGACGCGTACTTCAACTTCGCCTCAGCCCCAGGCGCAAGTCAATCGAGCACGGAAAGGAACATGTGCCAAATGAGCTTCAGTAGAACAACAGTGAACTGCGGTCTGGTGAGATGTTGTTAGGCTGTCAGTAAAACAAACTTTCCTGTCCTGGCAGCTGTTTAACCGTGCTCACGGCACACACTCTTCAACTTTACGCGAATATAAGGCGTAGTTACGCTCTATATCGCTTCATCATAAATAAAGCTAACAGGAAACTAGGAACATACAATGTAGTTCTGTCATCAGTTAAGCCATGAAATTACCAAAAAGGCGATTAGTGCATTCATGTGTGTATAGCATCACATTAAAGAATTTGTAAAGTACAAAGAAAATGAAACCATTTAAATGCATAAAATAACTCATTTTACATTCTGGCATTTATGAGCTGTTGACTTCCAGCATTTTTTTTTTTTATTATTAACCAATTCTTATCACTATCTGCATGTCTCATCAATGACTATGCAATGATGGAGAACAAGCTTTTGGGGGTTTTGAGAACCAGAACCAAGCTGACTGAGCAATAAATATATATTGAGCCCCTTTATTAAAATACCTGAGGTGAGGAATAATACACAAATTTTCATATTCACTCAGCATTACTTGATCTAATTCACAAATATCTCAATTACAATTTAGTAGAAATTAATTGTATTCAGTTTAGTTTTAGGTACTAAAACAGTCCAATACTTTATAGTCAATCACATTTTTATATTGAAATAATTAAGATTTCTGTTCCACCCAAGACTGGTTGCTGGCACCTCCCTGGCCACCTGTATAAAAACATCCTGGCCCCACCTGTAACAGATCGGCCAGGCTCCACCACCACCCAATCACATTGATCTCTATCACCGGAGTACTGAGCACCTGCACCTGTCACCAATCAAGCACCTCATCAACCAGCCTGTACAAAAGCACACACCTCAGACACCCGCAATGTCCGATCTCGTATACACGTAGAGGACTCTCTGACTTTGCAATTGCTTCCATTTGAATACTGACCTGCATTACTTACCTCCTGTGTTCCTACTAGTGTCTCCTCGTCTCCAAGTGTCTCCTATCCCTCCTAATTCCCGGAGAGCTGAGGTGTGTGCTCCTCCTGTGTGCATTCCAGCTCCTGTAAAGGAAAGGACTCCGATTATTCCACTCGTCATATCCTTTGAACTGTTCTACGAGCTATACACTCACCGTGTCATCATCTGGATCCTACACCCGTACTCTCTGTGACCAAATAAATTTGAGTGTATATACTAACCTGTTGCGTCAGACCTCTTCCGTTACACCACCACTGCATCTAAGCAACACCCTGGCCACCATGCAAAACATCCTAGTAACTGCATAGAAACACCCTAGGAGAGACATAGCAGCATTCTAACAACCACTCAGAACACCTAAGTAAATGCATAGCAACATCTCGGCAACCATGCAAAACACTGTAGTAACTGCACAGCAACACCCTGGCAATAACTCAAAACATCCTAACAGCAGCACAGAAATGCAACTTACAGCCACTCAGTACATTTCAGCAACCCCCTACCAACCAAACAGAACACCCTGGCAACCACCCAAAATATCCTAGTAACTGCATAACACCCTGGCGACAACCCAAAACATCCTAGCGGCAGCACAGAAATACCAAAAAAGCTATCATTCAGTACATTTATGCAACCACTAGCATCCAAAAATAACACTCTGGAAACCACCCAAAACATCCTAGTAAATGCATATCAACACTCTGGCAACAACTCAGAACACCCTAGCAACCACATAGCAACATGCTAACAATCACCCAAAACATCATAAACGCATTGCAACACCCTGGCAACCATCTGCATAGCAAGACCCTGGCAACAACCCAAAATATCCTAGCAGCAGCACAGAAATGCAACATGCAACCACTGAGTCTATTTTAGCAACCAAACATAACACATTGGCAACCAGCCCAAACATCCCAACTGCATTGCAGCATCCTGACAACAACCTAGAACACCCTAGCTACCACATAGCAGGTTGAAATAAGATACCTTCTGATGTTCATTCATGTTTATTTTGTGCTATAACTAGTAAAGAGGAAGAGATGAATGGTTCATGTGCCACTTGAACTGAGACGCTACAGCAATCGGTCACAACATTTTAAAGGGCCACAAAACTGTATTTATTGTTTGAATTTCTTTAAAAAATTACAAGTTGGAAGCAGAGACTTTGTTTCATACCAGAAGTAACCTGATCTGTCTTGTCTGTCGGCGCATTGTCAGTTTCCTCTTTGGTCAACAATGTATTTTTCACTGTGTGAGAACATGATGTATAGCATGAGAGTGTTATGGCTTGTCAGACATAGCAACAGTAACAAAGAGGGGCGGGTCTTGGTGAAGGGTCAGTTGGAAACTCCGTGAACAGATTCAGTCTCGCACACTTTTAACTTTTGCTGTTGTACTCTGTTCTTCTTGATGACTTTATTAGATCTTTTCATGTGGTTTTATGTGTTATTTTTCTCAGATGGGGTCACATTTTTTTTAGCCAAAGTGATACACTTTCTGACTGAGACGGCCTTCAGCGACATTTGATGACGTGCGATTGACATTTCAATGGTTAAAATATGTTGGATCAGCATCGGAATTTTGATGAAAGTCGACAGCACACATGGGTGGAGACAATGACATTGAACTAAAAGTGATTTATAGTTGATGACCACAAGATCATATGTTTCTCAATCATTGGGGCGTGTCAAACCATGATGGGCGTTTTCACTTGCTTTAGCCGATTTGCTCTAATCCACTGGGGGCTTAGTTTAGGGGTGGGCCTTCATGACTTTAACAAGTTGACAGGTGCTTCTCAAACGAAAGGCTATGTCCTTCCTAATTCAGTCATTCGGAGGCTTGTAGGCAAGATCCTCCTCGGCATTAAACGCTAGAATGAGATGGTTTAGTAAGTGCGAGTGGCTATGTCACATATGTTCCCGCCCTCACCATTACGGCACGAAAATACTCATAACACTTAATTTTGGAAAAATACTTTTTATTACAAATCTTTATATTGTTTGTCTTTCTATTAATGCAATACAAGGAATCACAGCTGTCTACAGTCTGCCAGTAGCTTACATTATTGGCAATTTAGTGTTGTAAGTTACACCAAAACAAAAGATAACATCTATGCTTTCATGTCCGAAAACATTATTTTGTTCTTACATTTCATAATAAATTCAGACAAGCTATGTACCAACTTGTTTTTCATCAGTTTGATTTCGTGAATTGGAATGTGTACAAAGGATTGTGGGTGATTGAAGGATGCAAAGGATACATCTCATGCATCCTTCAAATTCAGCTAAATGAAGGACGCAATTTGCAATATCAAGCAGAAAAACAAACTGTTTTGTACAGCTAAATACAGATGCTAAATATAGAAGATAAACACTTCTGGATGACACCAGAAGCCAGTCCCATAAAAATTACAAATGGCTATGCCCACTCTTACAGGAAGAATAAGGTGGATAGCCCTTTTAGGACGGGACTAAAAACTGGATATTATCGCTGTGTTTGTCGTTGTGAAAGCAAAACTACTTTGTTTGGCCTTCCAAAAGAGGACAATATCCACTTCGTCATGCCTAGAGCTGATCCTTGCTGGTCGCTGAGGAAATACATCAACTTCGCGCTGTGGATCGCCGGATCGACTTTCACCGTAGACGAAGCGGAGTCCAGCCCGGTGTCGTCACATGTGGTTGCCACAAGCACGCCGGATGCGCCGTTCTCAAGTCCGCCGGCCGTTCCTCACTCTAGTCCGCCAGCCATCGCTCACTCTAGCCGCCGGCTGCTGCTCACTCTAGCCTGCCGGCCTCAGCTCCCTCAAGCCCGCCGTGTGTGACGCTGTGTGTTTCGTTGTGAAAG
>NW_015546245.1:29394-31487 GCF_001515605.1 Sinocyclocheilus anshuiensis | reverse complement strand
TGATAGAACCACTCGTTCATGTAATCTTACCTATATGTAATCCTACCATGTTTAGTATCTATGAATTCGTCTTCTGTATATTATATGTTGATACATAGGCAATATATTAGTGGTAAAAATCGTTGCGTTTCAGAAAGGCGGGGCATAGACGAGAAACAATAACACATTATTTTCCACATAATGTACTTTTTTTTTTAACCTTAAACCGCATAAACACATTGCATTACACCAAATACACAACATAATGTTCTTTTTAGCAACGTCATATGACCCCTTTAATCGTTCTTAAGCGTAAAGGAGCAATCGTATCTAAAATGCTAGAAAAGACAGAGTCCATAGTTTCTGTTCCATCATCAAGTTTTTCTGAGCTATTGTATATGCTGAAGAATTGAGATAAATCACTCATTACTTGCAAAGCAGTCTTTTGTGATAGAAATGATGGTTCTACCATACTTGTAACAAGGAGTAGAATTTACAGTTTTAGCTATATGGAGTTTACACAAGACTAGATAATGATCTGAGATGTCATCGCTTTGCTGCAGAATTTCAACACTGTTAGCATCAATTCAGTATTAAACATTGACAGTATTAAGTCTAGAGTATGATTTCGACAATGAGTAGGACCTGACACGTGTTGTCTAACCCCAATAGAGCTCAGACTGTCTAGAAATACTGATCCCAATGCATTTTTATCATTATCAACATGGATATTAAAATCACCAACAATTTAGACTTTATCTGCAGCTAGCTAGTGCCCTGGTGGCCTGTATACTGTAGCCAGTACAAACATCACAGGGGATTTATCATTGTCACTTGTTTCTTTGCATAATGTTATATGAAGCACCATTACTTCAAACGAGTTATACTTAAAGCCTGCCCTCTGAGAAATACTGCAAATATTGTTATAAATTGAAGCAACACCTCCACCCTTTACCTTTTGGATGCAATTCATGTTTATAACAGTAATCTTGTTTTGGGGTAGACTTGTTTTGGGGTAGACTCGTTTAAAAATAATGTAATCATCTGGTTTTAGCCAGGTTTCTGTCAAACAGAGCGGATACTACCTTTTCTATTATCTTTGACAGAAAAGGGAGATTCGAGATCGGTCTGTAATTAACTAGATCTTTGGGGTCAAGTTGTGTTTTTTTAATGAGAGGCTTAATAACAGCCAGATTGAAGGTTTTGGGGACATATCCTAATGACAATGACAAATTAATAATAGTCAGAAGAGGATCTATGGCTTCTGGAAGCACCTCTTTTAGGAGCTTAGATGGAATAGGGTCTAACATACACGATGTTGGTTTAGATGATTTAACAAGTCTATAAAATTCTTCCTCTCCTATAGTGAGTGGAATTGTTCCTCAGGGGATCTATAGTGCACTGATCTGATGCGATACTGTAGTTGAGGGCTGCATGGTTACAATTTTATCTCTAATAGTATCGATCTTGGAAGTAAAGTAGTTCATAAAGTCATTACTGCTGTGCTGTTGGGAAATGTCAACACTTGTTGATGCTTTATTTTTTGTTAATTTATCCACTGTATTGAATAAATACCTGGGGTTATGTTTGTTTTCTTCTAAAAGAGACGAAAAGTAATCTGATCTAGCAGTTTTTAATGCTTTTCTGTAGGATAGGGTACTTTCCCGCCAAGCAATACGAATACAATACAATACAATACGAAATACCTGTAATTTTGTTTTCCTCCAGCTGCGCTCCATTTTCCGTGCTGCTCTCTTTGGAGTGTGCTCATTATACCACGTGTCAGACTGTTTTCCTTAATCTTCCTTAAGCGGAAAGGTGCAACCGTATCTAAAATGCTAGAAAAGAGAGAGTCCATAGTTTCTGTTACATCATCAAGTTGTTCTGAGGTATTGGAAATGCTAAGGAATTGAGATAAATCAGGAAGATTACTTACCTTTTGTGGTAGAAGTGATGGTTCTACCATACTTGTAACAAGGAGTAGAATTTACAGTTTTAGCTGAAGTTTGCGCAAGACTAGATAATGATCTGATATATCATCGCTTGGCTACATAATTTCAACACCATCAACATCAATTCCACGTGACAGTATTAAATCTAGAGTATGATTTCGA
>NW_015546245.1:28192-29068 GCF_001515605.1 Sinocyclocheilus anshuiensis | reverse complement strand
GGTTTCTGTCAAACAGAGCACATCTAGGTTATGATCAGTGATCATATCATTTACAAAAAGTGCTTTCGTAGAAAGGGACCTGATATTCAATAAGCCAATCTTTATCATTTGTTTATCCGTATTACATCTGTATTTTTTATTTGTTGAACATCAATTAAATTGTTACTCTTAAATTGGTTTGGACATTTTTTGTATTTTCTAGTTAACGGGTAACAGACATAGTCTCTATAGTATGATATCTAGGTGAAAAAAAATCTCTATGTGCTGAGAATTAACTGATTTCTGTGACGTGACACAGTGTCTATAGTGTGATGTCTAGGTGAAAGAGTCTCTATGAGCTGAGAATTAACTGACTTCTGTGACGTGAGGCGACTAGCACACGGTCGGGTTAGCCAGTCGGTCTGCTTCCTGACCTGTGCCCCAGTTAGTCAAGTACAAACCCTAAAGACAATGTGCCATATTTCTAGAGAGAAGAGCGGCACTACCCCTGGAGGGATGAAGACCATCTCTTTTCAACAGGTCAGGTCTGCCCCAAAAACTCGTCCAATTGTCTATGAAACCTATGTTATTCTGCGGGCACCACTTAGAAATCCAGCCATTGAGTGATGACAGTCTGCTATGTATCCCGTCACCCCGGTAAGCAGTGAGGGGACTAGGGCTGTGTATCACCAGCAAAGTCACGATACGATATGTATCACGATACAGATGCCACGATACGATACGTATCACGATACATGACTGCACTGAATTTCGTTTTGCCGATATTTAGAAAAACAGCTGTTTATTAAACACTATAGTTCCATTTCTAACTATTGGCAGAGCAGGCAGTTGACCTCTGCATTATGAAGGGCCTCCATAACTGTACCACAGTACAAT
>NW_015546245.1:16632-27643 GCF_001515605.1 Sinocyclocheilus anshuiensis | reverse complement strand
TGACAAAGATAAGTAACACATTTAGCAGATATTTCTGTATTGCGCAAGTGTAAAGCTCTGTTTTGGGGTTAAACGTCTCTTTATATCAGGCAACCCAGTTGTGTTCCTCTGCGGCCAGATTAAACCTTGTTGTAGCCTATATATGCTCTATTCATTCTTTTTTAGAAACCTCACACTTTTCTACTCAATTTTAAAAGTTGTAAAATTTTAAACAAATTAAGCGTGGTCCACTGCTGCACACGTGCCACAATATCGATACAGGGCCAGCTGTATCGATACTCGTATCGTCAAATCTCTGTGATGATACATCGTCGTATCGATATTTTGAACACAGCACTAGAGGGGACCAGGGCATATTACAGTGTCTGACATCGTACTTGCACGTTCACACACCTCTTTAATGTTATTTTATTGTTCTCCGATTGACGAAGTCGAACATTTGATCATTAGTGCCAGCGTGAATAACAATCTTACTGAATTTATGTTTAGCATTAGCCAGCACTTTTAAATTTGCCAAGATGTCAAAGCTCTGACTCCTGGTAAACATTGGACTATGGTGGCTGGTGTCTCTATTTTCACGTTCCGTACAATAGAATCGCCAATAACTAGGGCTCTTTCATTAGGTTTCTCAGTGGGTGCGTCACTGAGTGGGGAGAACCTGTTTGATGTTTTGATCGGAACGGAAGAGCGGTGTTTTGACCCGCTACTATGCTGCCTCACAGTCACCCAGTCACCCTGCTGCAGAGACATTGGGCCTCATTTGCAAAACGATAGTACGACAGAGAATTGGGGGTATGGTCGTTTCAACGCAAAACGTGGAATTTATCAATATAGTCGTGAGCGGTGGCTACGATCAAATCTCACGGCTGGCCGCAGCTCGTGTACGCAGGTTTTTGAGTTACCTGAATTTGCGCAGCATGGTAAATATGGTGGAGAATTGTAGAATGACAGTATTTTGTTGTTGTCCTGACCGTCAAACAAAGCTCATTAGTCGATCGTTAACCAGTAAATAGAATGTATTTTTTCTTTGGTTTTATACAGTGCTTTAGATTTATATGCGTGAATAGCAGCGTAAACAAGACCATGAGGATTCAATCGTCACATCATGCACCTGCAGCGCGCCTATAAAAGGAATAAAATAAATAGGATCACACAAAATATATAATAGGGTATAATATGATTAACAAAAGAAAAAAAAAACACTGTGCAACAAGTACAGGCTATACGCTCGTTTTTGTGACACTCTTAATGCATTTTATTTATTTTCTTTATATCTTTATTTGATTTAATCTATCTGATCGCACAGACGCTTCACGCACACACAAACATTAGTTAGCGTTGCCTGACATTTCAGCCATACATCATCAAACTAAAATGCAGTCAACCTAACATAAAAAAGTCACACTGTTTATTTTAAAAGGTCTGCTGTAAAAATCAACGTGCAGCGCCCAAACAAATATTTCTGCGCATGTGAAGGATTTTACACGGATATTAGAACATGAGTGAAGTATAAAGCCATATTTAGGCTACATAATGAATAACAATTATGCAAACAAATGTTACAAATATATGGCAAAAATGGAAACATTTGAATTCTTGTGGTATGAGACAGGCTCGTGAGCCCAATGCCATTTCAGTTTTGCTTGACATTTTTATGCTGTTGATAATGAATGCTACTATAGCCTAATTTGTGTTTTATTTTATAGTTTAATATATAATTTTATAACTACTTATTTTAAATTCTTGTTCTATTCTGAATACCATTAAATTTAAAATTTGTTGTAGAGTGAGGGGAACTAAATAGGCTGTTTATATTTACCAGTATTATACATATAAATTACATAAATTAATGTAGCCTAATTGTTTGCAATTACAAGGTTAACGGGTGTTTTTTGGAGTAAGATCATTTTCTCTTTGATGATATTACTTCCTCTTTTTGGCCTGGTTTCGTTTCTCCGTCTCGTAAACTCAGGGTGAGGCTTCTAAACCAGGTTGTTTTTAGGGGCGTGATATTCAAATAACGATTGTTTTCTGCCGCCACATTTATCAACATGCGTTCAATGAGATTGGCGGCATATGAATGTTTCATGAATCACATGTGAACTCTGTCGTAAGTTAATTTGTGTGCACGGATCTGCGCTCCTTTTTACGTTAGATTGATAAATGTAACCTGAACCGAACAATGTACAGGACTTCCTGGGCTAGTCACATCCAAAGCCGTATCTACAGCCCTCACATTCTTACTATCCTCAATTAAAGTTTGGATGCGTGTCTCTAATTCTGAAATATACTCTGTCAGCCTAACTACACTGAACAAAATTATAAACGCAACACTTTTGTTTTTGCCCCCATTTTTCATGAGCTGAACTCAAAGATCTAAGACTTTTTCTATATACACAAAAGGCCTATTTCTCTCAAATATTGTTCACAAATCTGTCTAAATCTGTGTTAGTGAGCACTTCTCCTTTGCCGAGATAATCCATCCACCTCACAGGTGTGGCATATCAAGATGCTGATTAGACAAATGGTGGTCACACCAGATACTGACTGGTTTTCGGACCCCCCCGGACCCCCCAATACAGTAAAACTGCATATTTTAGAGTGGCCTTTTATTGTGGCCAGCCTTAGGCACACTTGTGCAATAATCATGCTCTCTAATCAGCATCTTGATAAGTCTGTTCATGCCTCGTCAAGTCAAGTCTGTGTATCTTGTTTGGATTATTGTTTGGATGTTTGGATCACACTGTAAATAAAACTGCACTTGGGTTATCACTATGCTCGCCTTCAGTGGACTAAATCATTACAATATGCCACACCTGTGAGGTGGATGGATTATCTCTGCAAAGGAGAAGTGATCACTAACACAGATTTAGACAGATTTGTGAACAATATTTGAGAGAAATAGGCCTTTTGTGTACATAGAAAAAGTTTTAGATCTTTGAGTTCAGCTCATGAAAAATGGGGACAAAAACAAAAGTGTTGCGTTTATAATTTTGTTCAGTGTATTTCCCTGCACTTATCACATGTGAATCCCTCGTCGCCGACAGAGAGAGCTAAACTATACATGTGGCAAGCGGTGCAAACAACAATAGCAGGAGAAGAAGCCATTACTCACCATGATTGATGAATGATTCTGACTTACCACTGTTGTTTGATGAACTTGTGAAAAAAACGGAGCGAGAGAGAAAAGAAACGGAGCAAGAAAAAAAAAGAAAACGGCAATAGACGCGTATAGAAACGCAAATGGAAATGCGAAGGACAAGCTAACCGGCTAACGAATGCTAACACGTTGCACATGCGCTGCACTCGCAGTTTTAGAATAAAAGCGAACGATCAAAGTAATCAGATTAGTTTGATAGATAATATCAGAAATATGGTGGGAATTAAAGGGATAGTTCACCCAAAAATGATGTTGATGTTTATCTGCTTACCCCCAGGGCATCCAAGATGTAGGTGACTTTGTTTCTTCAGTAGAACACAAACTAACTCAAACTCAAAGTTTTAACTCAAACCGTTGCAGTCTGTCAGTCTTATAATGGAAGTGAATCGGAATTACGGCTTTGAGAGTAAAAAAATAAAAAACATTAAAAAAAACGTATAAGACTTAAGTGCATTACCTCCACCTATCTCTCAAATGGACCATTGACACTCTATCTACAATCTCAATTAGGAGTGTCAATGGTCCATTTGAGAGATAGGTGGCAGTAATGCACTTATAAGTCTGCGATCCGCCGTAAAGCAAGACGAAGAAGAAGACACGTCACGCGCTCAGGACAGTTCAGACATTGCAGTGCATCAGAGGTAAAAAACTATATAAATACTGTTAAGTTTCTTGCACAGACTGATCGTTTCGTGTCTTTACACATCAATGTATCGTCACGAGCCGCAGGGTTTAATTTGGTTTTGTTTGTGTATGTTTTTTTTTTTACTCTCAAAGCTGTGATTCCCATTCACTTCCATTATAAGACTGACAGACTGCAGCAGTTTGAGTTAAAAATCTTCGTTTGTGTTCTACTGAAGAAACGTCAAATTTTCATTTTTGGGTGAACTATCCTTTTAAGTTATATTTTATCACAACAGAGGGTGATAGAAATACAGAGATTCAACAGAAAAGCTAAGCTGCACGGAGCTACAATCGCAAACCACTCAGCAGCATGGCAGACAGGAACCGGAAGGAAATTAGTGTTTCACAGACTACGAATTTAATCCCGTCCGAATCTGCCAAGTCTGTGTTTTTATCACACAACCACTGTAAAAATTCCAGAGCAAATTATTACCGTAGACGATCTTACTACCGTGCACATTTTCTGCTTGGTGTGTGCCATTCATTATAGTGATCGATGTGTTTGCCTCCCGGCGAAGAAATAAAACATTTAAATCGAGCCAGACTGAGTAAACTGTTAAGACTGGCAACTGTAATGTCGGCGTCAGGTAAGATTACTCCAAAAAAAAAAAGGTTACTACACTACACATGGTTACTATATAAAACCATGGTTAATTTTCTAAGTAATAAGTAAATTTTAGTAAGGGGATTTTAAAACATAAATTTAAATTAATCAATTAATCAATTTTACTTTTGGAATTTAAAAGTACTTTAACATTTACTAAAATAATCTAAGTTTAAAAGCAATAAATTTGATCACCTGAATGAGCTAAGTTCAAATATAATTTTATATAGTTTACAGCATGACTACCACACCAAACATCAAGAATGCCACAGGAGGCCTTCTTAAGTCTTTGTGACCTTCTTCGTCCTCATATACAAAGGCAGTCCACAACAATGAAGGCCACAGTGTGTTTGGAAAAAAAAAAAGTTGCTATGACACTTTACAAATTAGCCAGTAATATTGAATTCCATGATGTTGCCAACGTTTTTGGCATTGGTGTGAGCACTGCCTCTGATGTATTCTGGGAGGTGTGTGAGGGTCTCTGCCAACTGAAAAGGAAGTTTATTAAGATGTCAAAAATCTGAAGAGGAGATCAAGTCCATGATGACATGATTTGAAGAGAAGTCAGCATTTCCCATGTGTGCTGGGGCCCTGGATGGAACACACATTCCTGTCATAGCACCATTCAGCTTTCAACAGAAAGGGGTGGTACAGTGTGCTATTACAGGGCTTGGTTGATCACCAGTATATATTCCTGGATTTTGATGTTGGCTGGCCTGGGAAGTGACATGACTCTTTTTTCTTTCAGATCTCAAAACTGCATGCAAAGCTGGAAAATGGCACCTGCTTTCCACCACTGACCAGAAACATACAAGGTGTTGACATACCTGTGTTGATTGTGGCTGATTCTGCTTACACCCTATCTCGTAATGTCGTGAAACCATTACCCGGAAGGAGTTGCAAGAGGGCCCCAACTACTATGAACTGTGAATGTCTCACCAGAGCAAGAATTCATGTGGAACATGCATTTGGCCATCTAAAGGACAGATGGAGCTGCCTAATGAAGTGCAATGACAGTCAGACTAAAAACATTAAGTTTGTTGTTGCTGCTTGCATTGTGCTACTCAACTTTTGTGAGTCTTGGAAGCTGGATTGCCCAAAGGAGGAAAACACAACAGAGCAGTCTGATCCTGATCTGGGTCCCCTTGTTACACCCCATCAACTTAACCAGACTAGCTGTCCTGCTGAACAAATCCGAGAGGCATTGGTCTTGCACATTCTTGAAAACCAGTGACTGTTCATGTGTGCAGCGTCATTAAAGGGGTCCTATTATGCTCTTTTACAAAGTCTTGATTTTGTTTTGGGGGTGTACTAGAACAGGCTCTCATACTAGGTTGTTCGAAAAAAACACATTATTTTTCACATATTTTACATTATTACAACACCTCTCTCACCAGTCTGGCATGAACGGCTCGAATTGTTCCTGTATCGTATCAAATGAAGGCCCGCCTTCTGAAATACGAAATGTGCTGTGATTGGTTAGCTGGGCCAGTGTGTGTTGTGATTGTGTTGTGATTGGCACCACTTGGCACCTGGTCGGGAAATGTCACGCACCTTACCATAGCGAGCTTACCTGCACGCACCTTACCTGCGAGATTCAGTGTAAATATTGCATCAAAATCAAATCAATTTGAGCGCGATTTAAACCCGGATGATTGTAACCACTCTAAGTTTGTCTGCCTTGGGAAAGCTAGCGTGTCTCCGACATAGTGATAACACTCGTTGCCTTCTCTAGTGCAGCTCAACCAGGTCTCGTTCCAATCGTCGGTATGTGATATCACAAATCCCGAAAAATATGCGTTGCAGTCCAAACGAGTCGTTCGTGTAGTTTTGAAAAGTGATTTCTGTTAAATAAAATATCTCCTTTTGAAGTGGACTTTGAGCTTTGTAATTTTGCAGATCTTTTTTTATGCTCAAACATCAACATTACAGACTAACTAAAGTTGAAAAAGTTAAAAAGCATATTAGGACCCCTTTAAACACATATTTCTTGTTCTTTTGGCAAAGTTTTATTTTTTTCTGTATTATCTTTTGTAAATGCCTGTTTTGTAAGAACATCTGTAATGTTTACAGAAGAGTTACACAAGTTACTGAAAATGTTTTCTCTGAACAATTTAGAGAATTAATAAAACTTATGACACTTATTAAACTTGTTTTTTTTACTTATAACTTAAAATGAATGATATTCAACATTTTCAACTTTTGCCATTAGGCATTAAAATACAAGTATGTAAACATTGTACAGTGAAAAATCATAAAATATAACATTATCATAATTATTGCTAATAGAAGAGTGTTCTTCAAACTTGTGCAAACAAGTGTAACTGCACAACAATGCTTGGGAAAAAAACATCATAACAAAATCACATACTTGTAATGCGCTCTAGCTGTCGTGGCTATGGTTAGACAGTGAACGCCAATCATGCACCTGTGCTGTTGATGGGTTTTGGTGCAAGACTTTCCAGGTGGAAAAGCAAAAGAATCAGATGGACAATACTGCTGAGCTGGATTTTGATATTGTGCAAATGAAGTTGAGAGCCCAAACTGTGGCACTGTAGGTTGCTAACGTGTTCTGAGTGTTACCAAAGCCACTAGAAGGCAAGCCTGCAACATTTAGCCAAAAAACGGCTAATGCTAAGGCTTCCGCTTTGGCAGTATGTGGGAAAGGAGACCAGAGGGCTTTTTTTTTTAATGGATGTCAATGGAGGAGAGGATTCAATACTCTGAATAAACAGCTTTTTAGAGGAAACAGCTTATCGGCTAATCTTCAACATGTTTTACACTAAACAATACTTTTGGATTTAACTATTTTTAGAGTTTACACCGAAAAAAAATGCAGTTTTTTAAGAGAAGTCACTGGCTTTTTGTGACAGGTGAAATTCAGCTTACGGCACTTCTCATTCATTCCTGTAGTATCCGTTCATGGAGATTCAGTGTCGCACAACTCTGACTGAAATTAACTGACGTCAAGGCTGTAATGTGATTGGCTATTAAGGTACACGCGATCCAAGTTGACCGTTACGCTTTCTCCAATAGTAAGAAATACAGATCCTCTCATCTCCCTATAGTAAGACAATCTCTGGTATTGCAATGCGGTCGCTAAGGTGTTCTGTTCTGTTCGGTTGCGGGACACGTGTGAGAGATAAATGTACTACTATTATCCACCTTTTTCCTAGTGAGCCTGCTGCGTTTTAAATTATGGGAGGCACTTCTGGTTTGCGGGCGTTCCTCTTAAAAAGACTGAAAGAAATCATTTTAAATCATTAAGTTGCACTTCAAATAATCCTTATCCATCAGTTTGACTGAATGAACTGCAGCCTAAATTTTCCCTCATGTTCTATTTTTTTGTTTTTTTTTAGATGTCAAAAGAATAACATGAGGCTTGCTTGGTATTTTAATGTGACATGCTATAACAAGTATAAATGGCAAGAGCTCTCCTCACTCCACTGCATTTTTTTTCCTCATTATTATTTTCATTTTTCCTTCGTATTCCTTTGTAACTATATGAAAAAAGGCAACATATAGCCTACTGCACATTTGTGATCTGCTCTCCCAATTTAATTTCTGAAATATCACATGAATAATTTACTGGAATACACTAAGAATCTCTTGTTTTTCTCCCCAAATCCTCACGTCTCTTTCCAGGTTTGTTTTCATGCAAATACTTTAAAATGTAATTGTCTCCCCTTTTCACTTCTAATCTCTGTCAGTAGTGTTTACTGAAATGTTTCTAAAGCAGGTAAATACAACATTTGTTATCTCTTAAAAGGACAAATCACTTTGAAATATTATCATTCATTGGTAATATGAATGAATATCTTTGATTAAGGCAACGTATGTTACATAATGTAGACATAAACTATTCCAGTGATATTTAGCAAGTGCATTATATTGTTGCGGAAATAATCAAGGTTTTGGGGTATTTTGGGGTTGTTCAGAAGTAGCCTAATCCTATATGTTAGAGTAATCTATTACGCAGATCATAAACATCTTTTTAAGCAAGTACCAGATATGTGTGTCATGTCATAAAATATTTTTAATATGACTGAATTTGTATTTAACCTGATCACAATTTAACAAAAAAAAAACATTGTAAGTTACTAATTATAGCACTTTAATTTCCACGGTTATTCAAATTATATTCAGAATACAGCAAAGGATATTATCAAATAGCCTTTGACATTCCGTCTAGCACGAGTTTAAGCACTTTCAAATCAACTCCTGTTATAATCAACGAAGCTGACTACACTGTGAAATTAATCTCTCACTTACAACATGCGTACATCTGCAGTTTGTTGTTTATGACAAAAAAAATTGTGAGATTGCAGAATTCAGTCAGTGAGTAGCACACTGAAAAAAAAATCTGGCATTCCAGCATTGAGAAATCTACTAAGCTCAACAGAAACGTGTGTGATTGGTTATAATGTGCAACGCTGTAAAAATGTATACAAATAAGTATGATGCAACTAGGGCTGTCATGATTGTGAAATTTGGCTGATGATTAATTGTCTAAGAAATAATTGCCATTATGATGATTAATTGTTTTAGGGCATTGATGAGTATTGCAATTATGGAGATTAATTGTCTGTTCTAGTTCTTTGTCGCAGGGATGCCTGCAGGATTTCCTCTGAGGGTACGCACAGTGACACAATTATTTATTTTATTTTTTTTATTATTATTTTTAATGAAGGCGTCTCTAGACACGTAAAAATTGCTTTAACCCAGAAAACGGCAAAAAAAAAAAAAAACTGTCAGACTCTGTTCCATGTCTAGTGTTGTGTTTTCCTCCCCCACGTGCTCTATGTTTATTTTTATGCCCTTATTTGGTTTTTTCCCGTTCCTGTCCTTATGTTCATTTGTTCCAGGTGTTCCTTGTTTAGTTCATTTGATCCCAGGTGTGTCCCATTAGTTTCTGTGTATTTAAAGTGTGTTCTGCCCCTCGTTTTCCGTCTGCTGTTATATGTAAATTTGTGCTCTCTGTGATTACCTGAGTTCCCAGCTTTGTTTTCATTAAAGACTTTGGAGTTTGCTTTAATTCTCGTCGTCTTGTTCCTTCGGTCCCGTGCACCCAGTGTGAATCGTGACAAAAACAGTGAGGGTGGACACAAAAAATGTTTTGGTGTGAATGGTTGCTTATTCCAAGGACTCACAGTAGTAGCTGAATTGTTTAAAGTTAACTTTCAAAATGTAGCCTTTTGTTTGTTTATTTGACAAGAATTAAAACAAAAAAAATTGTTTTTTTTATTAAATTAATAAAAAAAAAATGTAAAAAGACTAATTCATACACATTTCAAAACTGTCAAGGATAAAATACACCAAGCCATTGGCTTATTTCCATTGTAGTCCTCAGTATTTTAAAATAGATGAACAAATCATAAATGGAGTGCACAAACTTCAAAACATCAATGATGAAACAACCTTTTTTTTTTAAATTCCCTTCTAAAAATACAATCAGCTAGTATCTCTTTAATACACCCAGGTAATTTATTCCAAGCAACAGGGCTAGTACATTAAAAAAAAAATCTTCCCATTTCACTCTTAAACCTACAATAATATAAATCAGTGGTTCTCAAGCCCATAGACATAATAAATACCTAGACGCCTCATTGGCCGCTTTGAGCCGTTGCTGCGATACGTCAACGCGTCCGCCATGTTTGTGAGGGCAAGACTGCCTTAAAAATAAATGGAGGTAAACGGGGGCGCTGCGGTTTTTCTGGATAAAAACACGATATCCAAAGAGAAAGGAAAACTTGAAATCGCATCATATGACCCCTTTAATGTAGTATAACTGTGACATATAAATGTTTTGTTATTTGAATGTACATTAAATGAAATTAAGTTGTTTCATTGCTTTCTCTGTCTTCAACCCCAACATTTGAGTTTTTCTTGTGCTTCAGGTCAGAACACAGCTCATTCCCTTTGAAATACTGGAAGAAAATCAAAATAATACATCTTTAAGCACTAATAATTTTCCATCATTGAGAAAATTGAATAAAAACAGAGAATACAAATGGTAGTCTGCTTTTTATTTTGATAGCACTCTATACAGATAAACTCCACAACAAACAATAACAAATGCAACTGATAATCCTTTATGGATCAAGTAAAACAGTTACAGTGGTAAAATATTATGCACCACTGATACAGTGCACAGTAATAGTGATATGTAATATTAAAGCTATTAATAGTCTGACACTGGTGGCTAATTAAGCTGTCAACATAAAGCTAAAAATGACCAAAAACATACAGAAACAACTGTTCAGTCTTACCTGTGAAAGATAATACCCCGAGGTCTGTTTTTATGATTGTGCGACGGTTTGTAGATGCCCAAGCTGCCGACGAGTCAGGTATGTTTTCGCCTGTCCCGATATGAGAGTTGCCCGCATCAATATGGCAGCGACGTTGACGTGCGGTCGAGCGGCCAATGAGGCATCTAGGTATTTATTATGTCTATGCTCAAGCCTGTCCTGTCCTGCCCTGCACTGCACATCATCTATCACACCTGATTCAACTCATCAGCTCATTAGTGGAGACTGCAAGACCTGAAGTGGGTGTGTCAGATA
>NW_015546245.1:2890-16622 GCF_001515605.1 Sinocyclocheilus anshuiensis | reverse complement strand
TCAGCGCATTAGTGGAGACTGCAAGACCTGAAGTGGGTGTGTCAGATATAGGGAGACATACAAAATGTCCAGTGCCGTGGGTACTTCATGGAGAGGTTTGAGAACCACTGATATAAATCATTACTACTCGCCCTTGTAGAATGACAATGAACATCTCTTACAAATACATAATAATCTAACAGATACTTTGGAACCATTTTCTTTAATATCTTAAACCCCATCACTAGTTTCAGAAAAGTTACCCTTTTTTCGACTTTTAAAAAAAACTGATTTTCCTATAATGTTCATCTCGCAAATGCATCAGTGGATGTACTTTCAAAATAACTCTACACAACTTATTTTGAGCAGTCTGTAATAATTTTTTTAATTTATTTGAAATCCCGCTATACCAAAAAGCTGCACCATAATCAAAGTGTGACTGCGCTAATGCACCAGCCAACATTTTTTAAAGTTTGAGTATCCAAGAAAGCAACCTGTCTTGCTAAAAATTTTATTTGATTACAAATGTTTAAATGAGCAATAGCAGCCATCTTTTCTCCTGTCAGATTACTGTCCAAACCACAACCCAAATACTTTATTTCTCTTTTAGGTATAATAAGTTGATCTCCAACCTTTACCTCTAATCTAAAGCATTTTTTTTTTTCAATTTGGCAGCCGAGCCAAATAATATAACTTCAGTGTTCCCTAAATGTAAAGACAGTTTATTATGGCAAAACCATTTGGAGACCCCTTCAATCTCTCTACTTAATTCATTTTCAATTCTTTCCTTCATCTCATGAGACACAATTATCGCTGCATCATCTGCATATAACAAAAGCTCATTTGAACAGGCCATTTTTAAATCATTAATATATAATAAAAAAGTAAAGGGCCTAATACACTCCCTTGCGGAACCCCATAAGAAATGGTCAAACAATCCGAAAACACCCCATTTAAATCTACTATTTGACACCTATTTTCCAGGTAAGACTTGATCCATGTTTTAGACCTTATTACTAAAACCCATTGCTTTAACATTTAAAAGCAGAATACTGTGATCGACAGAATCAAAAGCTTTTTGCAGATCTAACAGCACCATCCCACTTAACTTCCCTTTATCCATTTCTTTACTTATATAATCTGTTAAATATACAATTGTTGTCTCAGTGGAGTGATTCCTCCTAAAACCAGATTGAAACTCATATAATATATTATGTTTAAGAAGATGGTCTTCAATCTGCTCAACAATAATCTTCTCCATCACTTTTGATAATGCACTCAGAATTACTTATTACAGATGTAATTACATGCAGATATTTTTTTAAATATAAGTACAATTTAAAAACATGTATAGTATGTACACAATAAGTGCATTGTACCAAATTATTAATTAAAATGTAAGTACATAGTAGTTAAGGCCACTTAATATAAAGTGGGACCAACATTTTTTTTGCCTCTTTTACCTCATCTCTTACCTCATTCCTTTTTCCGTTTAAATATCTCAAAATTATAATTATTTATTTCCATTTTAAAATCTTTAAAACTATCATTACGCTCCTTAATTGCCTTTAAAATTCTATCCTTCATCCAAGGTTCAGTCTTCTGCTTAATCCTTATTTCTTTATAAGGTGCAACCTTACTCAAAACTTCTAAAAAAAGTAATTTTAAAACTAACCCAGGCCATATCCACATCATCACTCTGCAACACCTCAGTCCAGTCAACCTTACTAAGTTCATCCATAAAAACTTGTGGACAGTGGTGGAAAGTACTCAAGTAAAAGTGCCATTACCTTCCAAAAAATGTAGTGTGAGTAGAGTAAAAGTACTTGTCCAAAAAACTACTTGAGTAAGAGTAAAAGAGTAGCCTATTTAAAAGTACTCATGAGTATTGAGTAGTGAGTACTGAGCTGTGGATTCTACCCCCTCATAATAAACGCTGTACACCGCAATTTATACATTTGAAAAATGTTGTACATTCTGTAATTCACATTATCTTGTTTGTCATAAAGAATGAAGAATATCTACCATCCAGCAGTTTTGATTCTGACTGCCAACTCTTTAAAATACATCAAAACAGCACAGAAACAGTATTCAGTTGAAGAAGAGATGAAAGTTATTCTCGGTACAGTCATCCCCATTTAAATCATAAAGTTAGAAAAAATAGATTTAAAATCATGTGTAAGGCCACTGAGACAGCATATGCTGTTGTTGCACATAAAATATTAATGTTTAGAACAGTGCAAATACAAACACCATTAGAAACTCATAGTTCAGCATCACACACCATGATATGGGTTAAAATGAGAGCCCATTTCTCTCCAAAAAAGGTGCCAGTTTTAGAGTTTTGCAATAAAGAACTTAAAAATTGTTTATGCGCGAGTGCACTTGCTAAATGAAGGAGGCTTGTATAAAATGGATTAAAAAATCAATAAAAAAAAAATAAAATAAAAGTTTATTAACTAGCTGCAGTTTTATTACATCTGGCACAGATGCAGTATATTAACACCACGGGTCATCAATAAGGTGCAGATTGGTTCTCAATTTGTGTTTCCAACACACTTTTTCACAGCGCGCATCACGCGCTCAAACTCATCAAAAGTCAACAAGTTCAACAAGCAACAACGACTTATCCAAGTGACTTATGCAGAACGCACGCGAGAGAGGCAGTGCAGATCGCGTGTCTTATAAGTGAGTGGGAATTTACCGAACGTGGCACTTGCGGTAGTTAACACTGTACGCAATACCCGCAAACTCACACCAAATTTCAGGCCGTGTAGATAGGCAAGCATATATACAAATCATTTAGTAAGCAGAAATCCGAAATTTACCTTAACATATTAAATTAGAGGAAGATGCGACTTAATTGATGCTTGAAGAATGCACTTCCAGCAGCCATGACAAACAGTTGGCAAATGTACTCAAGTAAAAGTAAAAGTACACAATTTTTAAACTACTCAAAAAAGTACAATTACTGATAAAAACTACTTAATTACTGTAACGTGAGTATTTGTAATTCGTTACTTCACACCGCTGCTTGTGGACTATATTTTTTGAGGGATCTCAATTTTACTGTATTATGTTGCCTTATAGCCTCTCTCCTAGATTTCCTAATTACATACACTATACAATGATCACTAATACCAGCATCCTAAACACCACTTCTACAATTGTTAGAGTTATCAGATACCAATACAATGTCAATAATAGTTTTAATTGTAGGCGCATTTCTAGTAGGCTCCACAATAATATGTCTCAATTAAAATGTTTATAAATTGAAGTATCATGTTTTTTGCATATCCGTATTTAAGTCCCTGTAATGTGGTGTTTGGGTTTTGTTTTATGTTCATGTTTTCATGTCTTTTATTTTGGAGTTTAGTCATGGTCCCTGTTTGTGTCATGTTTCCCTTGCCCTCATGTATTCATGCCATTGGTTCTCTTGTTCATTGTGTCATGTTCTGATTGGTTGTCTTAGTCATGTGTCATTTCCCATTGGTTTGTTCATTTCATGTGACCCTCCTTGTTTGCTATAAGTAGCCATCATGTTGTTATTGTCTCTTGTCGTGTATTGAAGTTGTAAGCCGCTGTCGGTGAGTCTAGTCTGTTTGTGCCTCGTCAAGTCTGTTCATGCCTAGTTAAGTCTGTTCATGCCTCGTCAAGTCAAGTCTGTGTCTCTAGTCTTCGTTTATTGTTTGGATGTTTGGATCACGTCTGTAAATAAACTGCACATGGGTTCTTCACTACGCTCGCCTTCAGTGGACTAAATCATTACAGTCCCCCATAATTATTATCTCTTGACCAATATTAAAATTAGAAGCACTTAAAATTTCATCGTCTCTCATAAAAGTAATTCTGATCAGGTGGGCGATAGCAAATTCCCACTATAATCGGTTTACTCTTAGGTTAAAAAATAAAAAATAAAAAAAAAGGGCCTCGGTGCCCTCAAAGTTCTGCAACCTTCCACAGATGTAGAAAACATATCCACCGCACCATTATCCATTCAAATTTGAAAGTAGTGAAATTATTTCCTAATGAAATTAATTTCTTGTGAAGCCAAAACTCAGAAACTCACACAAAACAGATGCTATGTAATAAAACAATAAAACTGATCTGGAGAAGGGATCTCCAAAGAGAACAAACAACACCTCTCCCCTTGCTCATTTACGGCCCCCTTCCTCCCTCCCTGCCTCTGATTCTCCGCTCTTCTCCCTCAAAAGCAAGAATATCCATATGCCACGTGTTATATCTTGTGAATATGTTGTTTCCCTTTCACGTTTGATACCATTTTAAAGGTCTCTGTGCAATTGGTCAAATGGTCTCAATTTCACAGTAGTCACTTGTATAATAAGAAATATAGAAAACTTTTGTAGAATTGTGTTCTGCTGAGGAGGGGGTGTGTTCCCCTTTAGGGTCTGTGATAATGTTTATCCATCTCCAGTCAGGTGTTACCCTGGATCGCAGAACCTAACAAACCAAAAGGTATTTTATGTTTTTACAACTGACTTGGAAGATTTCTTTCTTTTTCTTATTTGGGTACATAAGTGACAATGAAGTGACAACATATTACTTTGGGATTCTGTAGTCAGAAAAACCCCCATGCAGTGTGTGAGAGTCTCTGAAGCTCTGCACCAGAACTCTCGCTGCTGTATGTCTCTCTGCTGTCAGGTACGATTCAAAAATGTAATTGTGTTAAACACATTGTGCCCATAGAGCACACTGTATAGTTGTTTGTGCTACTACATGTGCACATAGGCTAGTTGAGTTTATTCTTTAAAAACACGATTACTTTGCTGTAAGTGTTCTTTGAAATACTTAGGTAAAAGGTTGTTGATGCTATGTATTTTAGACCGTGTGTCTTGTGTTAAATTAGGATAACTGTTACATGTGTAACTGTTAAATTAGTTTGTCTCCTGCGTGGAACACTTGGCTATTTTCCATATAGCTACAGTAAACCATGTACCAGAGTAGGGTTGCCACGCGGATACAGTATGTTTCACAATTGTATTATCCTTTCTAAATTGGCTTCTAATTATTTCATTATGTAATTAGCATGATACAATTTTACCTGACTAATAATAAATTGTTATATTTGATTTATTCGGATCTCTTCTGAAATAATTTTTCAAGTAGATTGTGTAGTCTAACATTTCCGCAAATCTGTGTCCAGGGCAGATCATACTTAAGTACCAATGAGCGGGGCAGGGGGCTCTCCATTAGGGATCTTATGATTTCTGTCTGTCACCTGGCTTAACAAGTTACAGTTTTCGTGATTATAGAAAAAAATACACTTTTTGTTATTTGCTAGCAGGGTGCGGCACTTAAAGGTATTATAATCACCCTGTATCCTCTGAGTAAGTTCAGAACTGGCGAGTTTGTGTCCGCGTGTTCACAGTTGGCCGAGTGAATTTCTGAGCGATGTTAGGTCCTTAATGAACGAATAATTGAAAGTATGGGATTTCCAGAATACTCAAATATCTAAATTAATAAACAATTGATATCTGTGATCAGCTTTTGATTAGAAATATTGCCTAAATTTAATGATCACGTGAAATTGGAGTCAGATTGAATACAGAGCTAGACTAAAATTTTAACTAAATTCTGATGAATTCAGAAGCGCAAGTAAAAGACCGAATACGCATTAAATCTTCGACCAGGCCGCTGGATTCCGCTTTTTGGGCTGGCGGGTGGATTCTTACAAATTACATCTCTTGTTTCAAAACAAGGAAGCAAATCCCTCCACTGATCTGCTATAGAACTCCATTCCACGGCAATTTCCAAATGCCGACTTAGCGCAACAATACCTTCAACATCCCTCGAAACAGGCCCAGGACATTGATGAATATCTCCTGACAAAAGGAGACACATCATTTTAATAATCACCCAGTCACTTAAATTTCTTCTAATTTTTCCGCTGCGTCGTTGTTTCCTTGAACAGTTAATCCAGACGGTAAGTCAGCGAAAAAACAACACTCTTCCCAAAACCGAGATGTTTACATCCACATTGTGTTTGTTTATCTTCTCTCCCAATATTAAAAGAAAATTCATCCTCTTCTTTCAAACAATTAAAAAGAGTATACAACAGTGAGAAACTAAACAGTGAGATTAACACTCCACACCTGCCTGCCGCCATTTTTTAAGCGAAAGTTTCTGTTGTTTGATTGTCCACTTTATCCAGCACAGTTTTGTCTCTGTGTTCTTGTTTGTTTAACTGCCTCAGAAACAGCTTCAGATGATTCAGCAAAAAGTAAAAGTAGCCTTATGTTAGTGTAATCTATTATCTATAAGCACACCATAAACTTATTTTTAGGCAAGCACCAGATATGGGTGTCATGTCATACATTTTAATATGACTGAATTTATCTTTAATGTCATCACAGTTCATTAAAAACATTAAGCTACAAATTATTTCATTATTTTATTTAATTGCCACGGTTATTCAAAGAGCGAATAAATTATATACCGAAAGCGAGCAAAGAACATTTACATTCTCACATTTGTCACTGACTACAGTCTAGCATGAGTTTAAGCACTCTCAAAAAACTCCTGTTATTATCAATTAAGCTGTCTACACTGTCAAATGAATCTTACTTACATCATACTGCACTTTTTTTGTTTATGATGAGAGAATTCGAGATTGCAGAATTCAGTCAGCGAGCATGTGCACTGAACAAAAGCAATGACTCATCTGAAAGCTTCTGATTGGCCATTGCATTCATAAACTCAGCAGAATCAGGTGTGGTTGATTAAAATACGCAACGCTGTAAAACGCGTAAAAAGAAATATGATGCCATATGAGCAGAGCTAAATGTAATGCCGCAGTCAACATATTTCAGTCCGTGACAGAATTTGTCCTATTTGGTGGTATTTTGCGTCAAGCCCTCGTTAATTTCAGACCCGCTGCCAGAGGAAGGCTGAATGAGAGAGTGGTCCAAACGCATTCGGCCAGTTCACCGAAAAGAGAGAACTAACTCAAAAGAATAATTAAATCACAAATGATATTAATGATGTAATATTTGCGGGGAAAATGTTTCTCAGGTCAGACAGCGCTCATGGTGCGCAGTGCCTACAGCCGTACACTTGCAGGAGCCAGTGCTTTGTCATACATGTTTTGTGTGCTTCATTCATTAAATAATTGTTACCAAGGATTATGAGTGTCTATTTACACTAAGTCAGGGCTGCCAACTCTCACTCATTCAGCATGAGATTCACGCAATTGACACTTTCTCACAGCACAAGTCCATTTTCTCACACAGTGAAAAGCTGAAAGTTGAAAATGTAATAATAGGATATTGGCAAAACAGATCTGCACTCTCAAAAAACTCCTGTTATTATCAATTAAGCTGTCTACACTGTCAAATGAATCTTACTTACATCATACTGCACTTTTTTTGTTTATGATGAGAGAATTCGAGATTGCAGAATTCAGTCAGCGAGCATGTGCACTGAACAAAAGCAATGACTCATCTGAAAGCTTCTGATTGGCCATTGCATTCATAAACTCAGCAGAATCAGGTGTGGTTGATTAAAATACGCAACGCTGTAAAACGCGTAAAAAGAAATATGATGCCATATGAGCAGAGCTAAATGTAATGCCGCAGTCAACATATTTCAGTCCGTGACAGAATTTGTCCTATTTGGTGGTATTTTGCGTCAAGCCCTCGTTAATTTCAGACCCGCTGCCAGAGGAAGGCTGAATGAGAGAGTGGTCCAAACGCATTCGGCCAGTTCACCGAAAAGAGAGAACTAACTCAAAAGAATAATTAAATCACAAATGATATTAATGATGTAATATTTGCGGGGAAAATGTTTCTCAGGTCAGACAGCGCTCATGGTGCGCAGTGCCTACAGCCGTACACTTGCAGGAGCCAGTGCTTTGTCATACATGTTTTGTGTGCTTCATTCATTAAATAATTGTTACCAAGGATTATGAGTGTCTATTTACACTAAGTCAGGGCTGCCAACTCTCACTCATTCAGCATGAGATTCACGCAATTGACACTTTCTCACACCACAAGTCCATTTTCTCACACAGTGAAAAGCTGAAAGTTGAAAATGTAATAATAGGATATTGGCAAAACAGATTTGGTAAATGCTCCAGTGCTAATTTTGTTTGCGCTCTGGAGAACATCAAGTTTCTATTTACAATGTGTTTTTTGTAGCACTGAGCAATGTAGCCATTCACAGACATATCTGTTGATTCTTGAACACCTCTGATTGGCCATTCTGTTTAAATGAGTCAGAATTCACTCACAGCTAAATGACAGATTTTGTTCTGCATGCTCGCGAATACTCTCACTGTAACACGATGTCAATAAGAGGTTCATTGATTATAAACTTTGTGAGATCGCGATGAACTGAAGTATGTGACACGTTTAGTGAGTATAGAGTGTTTTCATGACATGTCATCAATCCGGAAGTTGGCCATATTGGTGACACTGAATGTAAATAATGAATGAATGATTGAGACATTTATATAGCGCTATAACAATGCTAGTGAACCGAATGGGATTTGCAAATTTTGCTGATTATTGCTGCTGAAAATGGTCAATTATTGTCGTGTTTTAGGCTACACTAATCGGTCGGACCGGGAAAAACATTTGGAGTACTGTAGACTGCCAAAAGTTCAAACAAATCAGAAGAAGAGTGCAAAAAACTGTCTGGGTAAAGAAAGCGTTTGTGGTTGTCCAAACTCAACCAGGATTTCCAGGGCAAGAATCTTGAACAAATTTGTGTTCGTTCTTATAATTTCTTGTCAGGTAGGTGAAATATTAGACTGATATCTTAGCTCAGTAGTTCTCTATTCCAGGCCCCGCGACCCCCCACTCTGCATATTTTGCACGTCTCTCATTTAACACACCTGATTCAGATAACCAGCTCCACGCATGAACTTTTGGTGTGTTCAAGTCATGTCGGATAGATCGTATTTACAAGTAGAATGCACATGAACGCCATCACAAACTCATAAATGCAAACTTCCCAGGAGGACTTGAATGCACCATTTGTTCCGATTGACAGGATCCCTACACAGTGTTCATTGCTCCCTACTCCCTGAGCACAGGGAATTTGTTGAAGTTTACTTCACTTCAGAACCTTCATTCACGGATTTGCGCTACACCATTGCCTGCAGCATCTTCACACACAGACAAAACTTATTAGAGAAGTGTGAAGTGTGATGTGTATATACTGTACCTCTTTAAATAAATACAATTTAAATGAATGTCTAGCACATTTCTTGTTTGGCTGGGAGGTGTGTGTTAAAACTGTTTTCCAGTCAGTGTATCACCATTCTAAATGAATGAGCTTCCTTCACTGAAGCACACGCACACACAGACACTCGCACAGAGATCGGGCAGTGCACACACAGAAACATTCAGGAGCATTGAAACTTGTCAACACTGCACTGTGACTTTAAGCAATAAAATCGCTTTGCTACTTGAAAAGCTACATTATATTTCTCAGCAACTAGTTGGAAACATCACTGTTTTTAAGTAATAAACAGCTTCACAATTAGTAAAGAGATGCTGCACAAATGCAATTCACACACACACAATCTCTCTAATGAAAAATAACCATTGTTTGTACCAATCCAGTCATGGTGGCTTTAACTTGTCAATGCTGGCAAATGACCAATACAGCTGCTCCATATACGCAGAGTACGCATTATGCATAGGGAACCAACTACTAAGGGGGCACCATCACCACGCCCCCATCCCCTCCCCCCGGAAAGCAATCACGAATTTGAACGCAAAAGTGAGCACACGCTCGAAAGGAATTCGGGACACTGTGTCTGCAGCCTTGCTCAGACTGTCAATCCAAACACAATTTTTTGACTATCCTATTGGAATACGATCATATTGAACAAGTGTGAACGGCAAAAAATCACATGATATCTGATTTTTACAAATCCGTTTCAAACCACATTCATATGTGGTTTGAAATCTTATTCAAATCTCATTTCTGGAAATCTGTTTCAGTCTGACCGCTCAGATCAGATTTAGCATAGCTTTTTTACATTATCACGCCACATAAAGCGTAAACACATCAGATGTTGTTTGCAGAAAACATGCTGAAAGTCTTTTCAGAAACAAGGTTGTGTTGTTGCGAAGTGCAAATCAAGCAGAAAATGACAACATATTCACCTCTTTGAGTTTTGAGACCAGTGAAGACAGCAGCATGAAATAAAGCCACGAGGTCCCTCACACATTTCTGCAGCTGCCTCATAAGCGCAAATTATAATGTTTGGACTGACAAATAATTGTATTTGGACTGACAGGCTTATATGTGACCCTGGACCACAAAACCAATATTAAGTGTCAAATCTTCAAAATTGAGATGTATACATCATCTGAAAGCTGAATAAATAAGCGTTCCACTGATGTAAGGTTTGTTAGGATAGGACAATATTTGGCCGAGATACAACTATTTGAAAATCTGGAATATTGAGAAAATCGTCTTTAAAGGTGTCCAAATTAAGTTCTTAACAATGTATATTACCAATCAAAAATTAAGTTTTGATATATTTTCGGTAGGAAATTTACAAAATATCTTCATGGAACATGATCTTTACTTAATATCCTAATGATTTTTGGCATAAAAGAAAAATCTATCATTTTGACCCATACAATGTATTTTTGGCTATTGCTACAAATATACCCCAGCGACTTAAGACTGTTTTTTTGCTCCAGGGTCACATATGTCTTTTGGTCTATGTCTCCCCTTGTGAATGCTATAGGAGTGCAGTAATCGTGTTTGTCTGAAATGACTGCTGTTAGATGAAGTAACCATGATCAGACGGTTATTTAATAATCACGACAGGCCTAGAAACAAGATAAGTAGCCACAATCGACACTTTTCAACTAATTTTCACTTTCTTTGCGACAGATGTAATATATTTAGTTAAATTATGCAGGAGCATTCTAGTGATACAATATAAATTACTCTATGCTACCTAATTAGTCTAGTATAATGAACTAAATAACGGGCTAGTTGGTATAAATAACATTTTATGCTAAAATAAATGTTCTTAAATAGCGATTTTATTTCCTTTATTAGACTATGCAAACATTTTTTTTTTCTCCGTTTCACCGGATTCAGTGCATGTTGAACTTGTAGGATCTGGCAGGTTTGATCAGAATGTTCTTATCCAGCATGTGTTTAGAATAAGTCCTGGATGGTGTAGCTATATACAGTCATCATCAGCAGAAAAATCTCTTGAGCATTGGCTGGTTATTTCCCCTCTCTAGCTAGAACATGACGGCTGTGCAAATGGATTTTTAAATGCCAATCGCATATTTGTAATGTGGGACACGTATTATATCTTGCAGGATACTGGATAAATCTCCCAAATTTCAGGATTGGTGATCACCCTACTTTTGGTGTTGCTATGAAGTTGCTAGGTGTTCTGAGTGTTGCTGTCCAGTTGTATAACAACCATTAGCAGAACAAGTAAAACAAGCATTAGCAGAACTTGGTCATATTTTTGAGCATGTAAAACTCATCTGCTCTCTTTGGCTTCATCTTCAGTGTCTGATTCTTCTCAAGTGTCCATCAGTAGATGAGTGTTTCTTCTCAGACTGACCCTATTATATCAATCCCATCATGCACTTCACCCTGTAGCGTGTCTGTGTTGTATGGGAATCTTTACGGTGTCTCTGTGATGTCAGTTTGTCTTCTTTATTTCTCTCTGTCAAAGCCGAGCAGATGAACAGATGTTTTTTTTTTTTAGTTTTGTGTCAATATTGAAACAAATCCACTAACAATACAGCAGCTGATTCACACTCCAGCTCAGATCAGTCTCTCTCTCACACACAATGTTAAAGGACACATATCATGAGGGAACACATGTTGCTTTATGTTTTCAGATACAATTTAATTGTATATCTATGAGAACATACTGTAACTTACAGAACTGAAAGTCCTCCTCAATCAGTGTACTGAGTGAAATTTAATTTATCAAGACTAAACTTATTTGAACAGCATATTTTAGTGCAGATGTATGAAGATTAATGAAGACAGCAAAAAAAAAAAGAAATGGTGAGAATTCCATTCGAATTTCATGTGACTTTGATGGACAGGTTCTTGTTGGAACAGCATGTGTTCTGTCATGATTTACTGGAGCCGTCTGCTATTAGTCGAGTCACTGAAGGGCTTAATAAACGTTTGCAGAATCCACTAGTAGACAACCGTCCGCTCTATATGTATAAAAAACTGATCATGTGGAATGTGCACCTTAATTCATGTGGCGACACTGATAACAGGACGTTTATGAGACTGTGAAAGTATGTATAGTTATGAATACTGTTAAAAGTATTACAAATAGTGGTTTAAAATTATAATGCATAAGGGTGATGCATAATTTTGGATTTGAACCTTGAAAATATATTAAACTTTTTTCATAAATGACTATTTAGAACAGGGGTGTCAAACTCTGTTCCTGGAGGGCCACAGCCCTGCACAGTTTAGGCTGCGTTTACACTTGGCATTAACATGCGACCTGTATCTGGATGTTTCCATATACACATTGAAAAGACAAGTATAAACGCGCTTCTGATAGGAATGTTATCCGATCAGCGTGTCCTGGTCCAGAGGTAGTCGAGGACGCATTGTGATCGGATCTCAGTGTAATGTAAACGCAATCCAGCCATCGTGTCTGCATTCGCAGGTCGACATCTTGCAAAACGCCACCCCCTCTCTCCCGAACTGTCAGAAGAACAGAGCGCTAGTGAGACTTGTACATTTATTTTGATTTGTAAAATGTCCCGCAACTGAAACTAGTTTTCAAAAGAAAACTCACCACTTCAGGTCGACTTTGCACCACAGACTTATTTAAATATTGCGTGGGAAATACAGATCCGATCTGTTATCCAGATCGAGATGTATAAGCTGATGCCAAGTGTAAACGCACTGTGTCCTGATTGACTGATGATCCGATCTGCTTGATCAGATCACGGAGATGGCATGTTAATGCCAAGTGTAAACGCAGCCTAAATGCCCTCCGAAACGCATTTGAGACGGATATAAATCCGATCGCTAAAACCACTTCAGGAGGTGGTCTGGGCCGCATTCCAGACGAAACTGGACAAGTGTAAATGCATCTGGTTGTTGAAACCACATATGTAAATTTTACTCCTCCCAAAATGTTCAAATAGGGTTGGGTACCGAAACCCGGTGCCAATATGTAATATGTAACCGGTATGCTACTAGAACCAAATCAGAATGCAGATTTTGGTGCCTAATTTTGGTGCCACTTAAATGCTTGAGCGATCAGTTGAAATATTTGTTCTCCGAAAAGGACGCAAGGATCACCGGCACCGCACGTGAAAAATAATTTCTCGAAATTCACGAAAGCAAGTCAGAAAGGGAAATGAGAGTGAGGAGCGCGTGAATGCAGTAATTACACTTGCTCTGATGGCAGCAGATAGATACCGTTAGCTAGCTAAGCTAAACATTTTTAAATTAAAATGCCTAAAGCTAGAGTGACCATACGTCCTCTTTTCCCCGGACATGTCCTCTTTTTGGACCTACAAAAATGCGTCCGGCCGGGATTTCTTAATTGCCCAAAATGTCTGGGATTCGGCTGTTTTCTTAATCCCGCTCCCGCTGAATCTCTGACCATTGCCACCTGCTCCCGCAACATGTGTTTCGCTCCCGCGATTTTCGAGTCCAGTCCTTTAAACATTCTAATATTGTGTTTAATTTTGGCGCATCATGGAGCCGCTCTCAGGATGTGGTGTATTTAAATATTTTTGAATGAGCG
>NW_015546245.1:0-2719 GCF_001515605.1 Sinocyclocheilus anshuiensis | reverse complement strand
AGCTTTCAAATGAACCCATATATGGGCTGATACCATATAAGGAAGGCTATGTAAATGAAGCATAAACATTTTTTACGTCATTTTGGACCCGTATCCGGGTCCGCAGAGTTTAACTGGTTTTAAATATTTTTGAATGAGCGTTTGCGCTGTTTACTTTCACTTTGATTTTGCGATCACATGCACTCTGTGTAAAGCCAGCACATTTTACAAGATACTCAAGCATGGTCTTGTCAGTCATCTCTCCTTATTCTCGACCTGTGATCAGTCAAATCTGATTCCTGCAGCTCTTGTTGGATGCATGGTTGCCAAGTTTGCGTTTTTTTCCACATAATTGGGCTACTTTTAAACTGTTGCCATCGGTTGATTTTCCCAAGTGGGTTAAAGGTTTGAAATATTGCATAAATTACATTTGACAGAAATGCTTGTATTGAAACATTTTGTATTCTACCTATGATAAAACTTTCATGGACTTCTACATTAACTGTTCCCTCCTGGTGGAATGACCTGCCCAACTCAATTCAAGCAGCTGTCCTTAATATTTTCAAGAAACCGCTGAAAACACATCTATTTCATCTTCATTTGACCCTCTAACTCTAGCACTCTCTATTATAATACTAATTCTAATTTTATCTTTTTTTTTATTAAAAAACTTGACCCTCTAACATTTGCACTCTTTATTCTATTTATATTCTAACTACTTTTATTTATAAAGAAAGAAGAGCTTCTAACACTAGCATTATCTATTCTTTCTACTCATTTTCTTTTTAATTATTATAAATAATGACCTTCTAACACTTGCATTATCTATTATTTTTCTGTTATATTGACTTGTTTTATTTGTATTTAAAAATGACCCTTTAACACTAGCATTCCCTATTATTTCTACTTGTTTTCTTTTTATTTATTATAAAAACAAAATAAGCAAACAAACAAAAAAATCTTGCTACTTATACTGTTAGGCGAAGCCCCGCTTACGAACCCACCCCCTACTGTCCTCTTTTTGAAAAACTAAAATATGGTCACCCTACTAAAGCTAAACGTCCCTTGTAATGACTTGCAATGAGAAGCATTTCTAAACCTGTTGTCCAACAAAAGAGAACATTATAACCTTTTTACTCCACAACACCAGTCAAATGCTTCCTTTTGTGATCTGATGAGGCTTCTTGTCACAGAATGAGGCAGAAAATATGTTCTATATGCTACTTTAAAAAGAATACATCGAAACATCAGTTGAATGTTTGAAATAACTTCTGATGTGCCTTTAAATTATTTCTATACTGTAATAAAGGCTATGTCGATTATCAATGAATTACAAATATACTTAATTATTACGAAAATACTCGAGATGGCTTGAAGAACGCATATAAACTATATATTATCGAAGTCGACTATTTATTGTCTTTGTTTCATCATTCAAAACGTTTTTATCTTCTTTTTATTCAGTTACAGCGATAGCTGGATGCCTTTGTGCATATTAAGGATTTCCTGGAATGTAATAAGTTCTATTAATTCTGTGATGCACATGTGGAGTTTCTGCGCGAGGGCGCCCTCTGGCGTCCAGTATGAATGAAACAGACATTAAATGTGTTTTATAGCGCTCAATAATGGCCGATCCATCCTATTTTGGGTATTTATTAATTTTTTTTAAGTATTGGTTCAGGCACCGGTTCCATTTTAAAAGTATCGTTTTGGCACCGGTATCGTAAAAAACCCAACCGATACCCAACCCTAGTTATAGGCTATATGACATTATAGTCAGATATGACTACCCTAATGCAACACGCATCGCCGCGGACGAGTAGCTGAGTATCTCTTCAGCAAGCCAAATGAAACAAACTGCCGCGAATGAAATAAAGTAAGATGCAGACGGTCAACACACAATCATCTTCATTAAAAGTAGTAAGACAAACTTATCTTTCCAGTGCTGATGCCGCGCGCTCTCCTATTGCAGTCTTTGATCTTGAAATGAGCTGATAATTAATAAAATGCAGCGCTTATCTTTTGATTTCGTTGACGAGAACTCCGTTAAAGAGCAGGTCATATGATATTTTAAAGTGTACTAATATTGTGTTGGAGTCCCCTACAACAGGTTTAAATGCATCTACGGTCAGAAAACATTGTAATTTTCTCAGAATATACATGTAATATTAGAGTCTACCATTGACAAAGCACCTCTGCATAAAACAATAATATAGTGCTCCAATCCGTTCTTATAATAATTACATAAAATACAAAAACACTTATGCAAGCGAATCGTGCCCACAGCTAAAGTTTAGCTGCTAAACTGTAACGTTAAACACTTAAAACAATAATGGTGGGTACGTTAGCCGAGTACTAACGTGACTAACTGATGAAACAATACAGTTTGTAAACCAAAATATGACTACTGTAATGTTTGAAGAACGACAGACAAAAGACACTCTGTCTTAACTTTTAGAACACAGAACAGCTGTATCACAGGCGCACCAGCCTAACTAACTCGCTCGTCTCTCCCGCATTAACCCTATAACTGCCGGTGCAGAAAAATAAACCGCAGTTTCACAATGATTATAAAGTCTGTGCGCTACAATACATTATTTATTATTAAACGAAGTAATTAGAACAACGTCAGTCTACATTAATTGACACATTCTTAGGAAATAGTGGGTCAATTATCAGAACTACTTCAGTAAGGCAGTCATATCGTGCTTTACCTGGAAACCTAAAGCTGCACTAGGTG
>NW_015546244.1:0-2612 GCF_001515605.1 Sinocyclocheilus anshuiensis | reverse complement strand
GATTCAAAAGAATACGACGCAAGCAGTGTAGTCTCGAACGAACGAATCGAATGAACCGGTTCTTTTTGAACCAAACACAGACAATTAACTTTGGTTGATCAAATGACAACAAGTATTTTAAGCTTCCCCGATAACATTTTTGTCAGTAGTTTTTCATAAATATGAATGAATTAAATACCAGGTTTTTTTGTTTTGTTTTGGCATTGTTTTTAAATGTATAGTCAATGCCAGTTGTATTGTATTTATGATTTCTCTAATACTTTTTAACAAAACATAATGAGATTAATGTTTTATTACGACATTCACATTACATGATTTGACTGCTTTTTATGTAGAAAGGGCGACAGCGCACTGCATTATAAGAAATTATCATTCATGTTTTCATAACCGCTGGCCAAATTCAAAAACAAAACTAAAATTAAATCATCTTTGAGAGCAAGGGGACCGCCTGGTGTTTCGGGGGCCCTACGCAGCTTGCGTACTTTGCGCATAGGGAGAATTGGCTCTGTTCATAACATACTATCAACAGGCTTGTCATGTAGGCTACACTTCTTGTATTTTGTTTGGGCACCACAAGGTGTCACTGTGGCCTCAAAGCTTACCCCTCGCCTACTCTGGCTCGATTGCCATTTACTCTACGGACAAAGAAATGTAGAAATAAATAAATATGAAAATACATAAATGTAGAAATCAATACATGTGGAAATAAATAAAGACGTAAATACATACATGTGAAAATAAATTAAAGTAGAAATGAATAATGTATAAATAAATAAAATAAAAAATAAATACATAAAATTATATAAATATAAAATTATACAAATATTTTTTTTTTTACTTTTTTTTTTACATTTCTTTGTATGTTTATTTATGTATGTATTTATATTTGGGTTTTTTTTTTTTTTACATTTCTTTGTACATTTCTTTATTTCTAATTTTGGCATTTTTGGCATTCCATCTTTAGTTGGATTTCAGCACTACTTTCTTACAATTAAAGTACATTAAGTACAAAATTAGTTGTTCCAATTTAGCAGACTTTATACCAGTTTAGTGAGATGTAAACAACATGTAAATGTATTTTTAGTATAGCATGAAATAAATGTATTTCAAATACATTTTTGTATATTTATTTTTCATTAGGGAAGGCATCTGTAAAGACTTTTTAAATCGCCCATTTGGCCAAATTGTTAAGTGGCTGAGATTACTATTTCAGTAAAACTAATCACATTCAATTAACTAAGTTGATGTAAGGGCTTTTTATGTGATATTTTATTTTATCTCATTGGATTGTTATTTATTTTAATTAAACTCATTAATGCAATGTTTTGTTCATATTGTCAGCAGATGTGCCCATGTTTATATACACAAAATTTAATAAAACATTGGTGCTAAAAAGGGGCATGTGACTTTTTTTAAATTAAAATAAAAAACAATTCTGAATAAATGTTAAAATAGTGTTCAATAAGTATACTGTCATCCATGTGTGTACACATTATTATTATTATTATAAATGATTAAAATCAGTACACAAAATCAGATCAAACTACGGTACATTTTTGTTTGGGCCCTCCTGTAAAGTTGGTGAAATGTCACTAACACCCTTCTGGTTCTCAACCCTCGATATAGTGTTTACACAGAACAGATTGCTTGAAAGCAGCTTCACAATAATAAACCGGAAAACACATTGATAACACTGTGAAGTTAATTAATTATGAAACATTTAGTCTCACCTGTAATATGTCAAAGTTTCCCTTTACCACTGCATTGTATTTGTTTAGTTAGCACAGCATACATTTTTAAAATCTAAAACAATATTCCATGTTAAATGGCTAAGTCCTTGAGTTGATGTAAAATGTGGATAAGGTAGACAGCATTTATAATAAGACATGGTGACAACATTAGAATGAAAATAATTTAGCAAAATGCTCTGGATTTCTGGAGTGCACAATACACAGAAGTAAGATACAGGTGTCAGGGTTGCTATTGTGTGGAGTCGAGGAACACTGAGACGAAAGAGAGTCACGAAGAACAGTCTTTATTAATCCAGAACACTGAGACGAAAGAGAGTCACGAAGAACATTCTTTATTAATCCATACAAGCGGTAATACAGGGCAGGCAGGAACACACATGTAACACATAGCATTGAGAACACCGTACAAAGGAATCAAGGAACAGACAACACTTTAAATACTGAACTAAATGAGGGTAATTAACGGGACACACCTGAAACAAATGACTAATCAAACAAGAGGGAAACTAGGTCACGGAGCACATGGGGAGGGAAATCGCACCAAAACAAGTCCATAAGCGTGACATATTACCCCCACCCCTCCCAGAAGGCGCGTCCTCACACCATAGAAAAAACAGAGGGAGGGATGGGTGGGACCTTGGGAGGAGGACGGACAGCCGGGAGGGGGCTGGAAGACAGAGTCCAGGGTGGTGATGAAGGAGGAAGGAGCCAGAGAGGAGACAGGAGGGACTTGGAGCAGGCGGAGCCAGGTGGGGCCCAGGCCACAGCCATAAAGGCAACCCATGGTGGAGCCTGACGACTCCAGGGGGCCGACCGATGGCAGCGGAGCAGGTGGCGGAGGAGCCCGAGGCAGAGACGGAG
>NW_015546243.1:229-531 GCF_001515605.1 Sinocyclocheilus anshuiensis | reverse complement strand
AAACCAGAGAAGGTGAACATGCTGGTATTCTTGTGGGGGGAACAAAACCCGTTAGTTTCTTTTTGTTTTTTGTTTTCATTTTTGAAAAACTTATCTTTGCTGTTTACCTCACATTACGCTATGGAGGCTCTCTTTTATTTATTAATTTATTTGGTTCCGCAGTGTTTGTTAAACGTTCTATAATTTATTAGTCGTATATAATACAGCATGTAACGTTTTGTAAGCTAGTTTGTCATTGTATCTTACTGATTTATTGTTGTTGTGCTTTTTAATTAAGAATAACAATGAATCCATCTTTTGTG
>NW_015546243.1:0-160 GCF_001515605.1 Sinocyclocheilus anshuiensis | reverse complement strand
CGTGTCATGAATATGAAGGAGGTTTTATGCATGTTTATGACAACTGTCATTAAGTGTCATTCGCTCAGTTATATCATTTTTAATGCAAATATGACATTATTTGATCTAACCCTAACCTACACCTACCCTTACCCCTAACCATAGCCCATAACAAAGACAT
>NW_015546242.1:1531-2316 GCF_001515605.1 Sinocyclocheilus anshuiensis | reverse complement strand
GGAGGAACGGCGTTGGTTTAGTTTGTTAAATGTGGTGTGTTTGGTTTCTCTCAAAATACAAAAGTTAGTACCATGAAATTCTTTCAAAATACAAAAGAAAAAAGAAAAAAAATATTATTGAACAAAAATATATTACATTGATTTTACTGAAAATAAAAATGTGTGAACAGAGATGCTTTAGATGAGATGAAAATATTAGAAAAACATGTATTATTTTCTGTGAGAAAAAAGAGATCATAACTCTTGTGTAAATATTAATTAGGACCATGAAATTCTCTCAAAATACAAAATTAAAAAAGAAAAAATATTATCAAACAAAAATATATTACATTGATTTGACTGAAAATAAAACAAAGTTACATTTCAGGAGTTCAAACTTCAAGCTTTAAAAGTGATTCAAATTTAAAACTGCTTCAAACTTCAGGCTTTTTAAACTGATTCTCAAGCAACATAACGGTAGTCTTGACTATCATTTTAATCTAGTTCTTCTTTTGTAAAAAATGAACTGGTTCTGCTTCAGAAACCGAGGAGAAGAAGTGAAATGTGTGAACAGAGATGCTTTAGATGAGATGAACATATTAGGGGAAAAAAATTATGATTTTTTATGGAAAAAATGAATCACAATTATAGCGTAAATATTAATTAGTACCATGAAATTCTTTCAAAATACAAAAGAAAAAAGAAAAAAAATATTATTGAACAAAAATATATTACATTGATTTTACTGAAAATAAAAATGTGTGAACAGAGATGCTTCAGATGAGATGAAAATATTAGAAAAAAAA
>NW_015546242.1:0-1129 GCF_001515605.1 Sinocyclocheilus anshuiensis | reverse complement strand
TAAATATTAATTAGTGCCATGAAATTCTCTCAAAATACAAATTAAAAAAGAAAAAATATTATCAAACAAAAATATATTACATTGATTTTACTGAAAACAAAACAAAGTTATATTTCAGGTGTTCAAACTTCAAGCTTTAAAAGTGATTCAAATTTAAATCTACTTCAAACTTCAGGCTTTTTAAACTGATTCTCAAGCAACATAACGTTAGTCTTGACTATCATTTTAATCTAGTTCTTCTTTTGTGAGAAATTAACTGGTTTTGGTTCAGAAACAGAGGAGAAGAAGTGAAATGTGTGAACAGAGATGCTTCAGATGAGATGAACATATTAGGGGAAAAAATTATGATTTTTGATGGAAAAAATTTATCATAATTATAGCGTAAATATTAATTAGTATCATGAAATTCTTTCAAAATACAAAAGAAAAAAAATATTATTGAACAAAAATATATGTCTTGACTATCATTTTAATCTAGTTCTTCTTTTGTGAGAAATTAACTGGTTTTGCTTCAGAAACAGAGGAGAAGAAGTGAAATGTGTGAACAGAGATGCTTCAGATGAGATGAACATATTAGGAAAAAAAAAGTATTATTTTCGATGGAAAAAAAATTGATCATAATTATTGCATAGATATTAATTAGGACCATGAAATTCTTTCAAAATACAAAATGAAAAAGACAAAATATTATCAAACAAAAATATATTACACTGATTTTGCTGAAAATAAAACAAAGTTACATTTCAGGTGTTCAAACTTCAAGCTTTTAAACGCAATTCAAATTTAAAACTGCTTCAAACCTCAGGCTTTTTAAAAGTGCTTTCTCGAGCAACAAAGTTAATCTTGACAATCTTTTTAATCTAGTTCTTCTTTTTTAATAAATGAACTGGTTCTTAACTACCTTAATAAGCAACTAAAGCAGCATCAGCCATGAAATTCTCTCAAAATACAAATTAAAAAATAAAAAATATTATCAAACAAAAATATATTACATTGATTTGACTGAAAACAAAACAAAGTTACATTTCAGGTGTTCAAACTTCAAGCTTTTAAAAGTAATTCAAATTTAAAACTGCTTCAAACTTCAGGCTTTTTAAAAGTGCTTTCTCGAGCAACAAAGTTAATCTTG
>NW_015546241.1:594-766 GCF_001515605.1 Sinocyclocheilus anshuiensis | reverse complement strand
TATCCCCCAAATAAGTCGGCTACAGGTTGAAATTGTGACTACTACACTTACCAAAGGATGGATGTTCTCTGTTTATTTCGAACAAAAACATAAAATAATAAAAATAATTCATTTAAAAATGTTAATAATTAGGAAGTGATTGAATTAGTTCACAATTATGAGCTCTAGATTG
>NW_015546241.1:0-130 GCF_001515605.1 Sinocyclocheilus anshuiensis | reverse complement strand
TAATGGTCCAGATCACTAGTAGTTCCTGCAGGCTGACAAGGTAATGCTTGAGTAATTAGTGAGAGGCTAATGTAGCTAAAGTGCCACTAAGGAACTACTAGTGATCTGGACCATTATTTTAAAGTGAAAA
>NW_015546240.1:256946-259619 GCF_001515605.1 Sinocyclocheilus anshuiensis | reverse complement strand
ATAAATATGAATATGCATTAATTCAAATCACTCACAAAAAAAAAAAATTTGCCAAAAATATTTGCCAAGCCCTGTCCAGATGTAAAAAGTAACGCAAAAGTAACGTAATGCATTACTTTCCATAAAAAGTAACTAACGTAATTAGTTACTTTTTTTATGGAGTAACGCAATATTGTAATGCATTACTTTTAAAAGTAACTTTCCCCAACACTGGGGATCAGTGTGCAAATGCTGCATTGTTATAGCATATAAATGTTAGAACGTTTTTAAGGTTAAGATTTTGTGAGTGCATTAAGTGAGACTTTTTCTTGTAGGTTTTTTCTGTCATCTCGGTTAGCAGTGTGTGAATTATTCAGTGCCTTTGCTTTCAGAGTGGTCAACTTTCTGTAAGAATACATTCGTTTGTGTACGCAGTCGCGCAACTGTCTTCTGGGACCCCTACTCCATTAACGTCTATCAACTTAACCAATAACTAACCAGTTTTTAATGTCTGTAGATCTAGCGGTTGTTGCTATGGTTACCTCCACGCGCAAAGGCGATTTGTGTTCTGTATATTTTCTGTTCTGTTCTATATTGCTGTATAAATGAACTTGCCTTGCCTGAATTTATTATGACCCGCCCAGCCTGTAAATATATAGTAGCCATTAGTGTTGGGGGTAACGCATTACAATTAATTAATTAATTTAATTTATGCATTTAGCAGACAAGTAACAGTTAACGTTACAAGTAACGCGAGCTACGTAATCAGATTACTTTTTTCCAAGTAACTAGTACAGTAACGCATTACTATTTAATTTACAATAAAATATCTGAGTTACTTTTTCAAATAATTAACTCCAGTTTGTTTTCCCATTCATTGACTGACTCTGGTGTTGCCATGTTGAGAGAAATCGGGAGTAAGTGCAGAGGCGCTGTGTGAACATGATGTTACTGTAGTTCTATCTAGACTAAATGTGAACATGCATTTACTCATGTCACCTGCACAAAAACAGATTCAGTATTCCTCAAAATGAATGAAAACAGTGCAATGCAAACCTGCACTAATTAAATGTATTAAATAACACAAATGCATCTTTTATGCATTTAATCCCATTTTATTAATCAATATCCTTGCTGCCGACCTTCGATGATCCAATTCAGACATATTAATAAGCAAAAATGACTTAAAATAAACATGACATTTGTTTTTCTTTCTTTTTTTTTCATTGCTGAAGAGTGTTGAACTTTTTTCTCCTGCATTCTATGCACGAGGCTGAATTCAGCTTCTTATTCGCAGCTTCTTATTGACGCTAGCCGTTCCACCTTAAAAACGCGACGCTTCCGCGTTTCTTAGCTTCTTATTCACGCTCGGGACCGTCTCTATTTGTGTCTCTTTTTCAGAAACGAACAATAAACAATATTAAAATGTAAATAACACTAAGATAAGAGTGAAAACGGGCTATCAACATACGTTAATTATTGAACGTGCATGTCATCCTTTGAGTGCAGTAATGAAGGTTTTTAAAAAAAAAAAATGTTTTATCTAGCCTCTTATGAAGAGTTCATATGACCCAGCACCTGTGAATTGAGGACTCCAGATACAAAATGATGACATTTTCATTGCTTTAAAATGTACACAAAGTTTGCTTAAATGCATATGCTATTTGTAAATACTATAATTTGTACTATACTTCAACTGTTCTTTCTGATACCCACTCCTATAAAGACTATTCTGATTTTGTAACAGAAAAACGTGTATTTTCTGTAAAGCTGCTCTGAAACAATATGTGTTGTGAAATGCGTTATACAAATAAATATGACTTAACTGAATGAGCCATTGCATTGTTGGTTACTGTACCATGTTGTCTCCGAGGGTGTGTTAAGAGTTTCACAGGTGCTTATACCCAGTGTGCTTATACATTATAAAAAATAAATAAATGAAATATAAATAAATAAATTAATAAATGAAAATAAAATTATATATATATCAGACATGTTTACTGTACCATTTAGAAGATGGACCTATATATATGACATATGTAATTATACAGTTGAATAGGCCATTGCACTGATTGCCCAATTGGAGGCGCAAAATCTCAGCTGTCCTTGAGGGTGCGTTAAAAGTTTCATTAGAGGCTTTAATGTCTGAAAAGATTCAGACATTTTTACGGTACCATTTTGAAGTTATGGACCTATAAATTTGACAAATATGACAATACAGACTTGAGCTATTGCATTCATGGCCCCATTGGGGGCGCTATATCTCAGCTGTCCTTAAGGGTGCGTAGAATGTTTCACTAGCGTCTTATTCCCAGGACACTTGACTGTCACCATGCAAATTTTCAGACATTTTTACTGTAGCATTTTGAAGTTATGGACCCATAAATTAGGCTGATATAATACAATAAGAGGAGAAATTGCATTATTGACCCAATTGGTGGTGCTATATCTCAACTTCCTTTGACGGTGCGTTAACATTTCTACTGGGGCCTTATTTCCAGGGCCCTTGCCTGTGACCATGCAAATTTTCAGATATTTTTACTGTAGCATTTTTAAGTTATGGACCCATAAATTAGGCTGATATGACAATACAATCAGAGTAGAAATTGCATTATTGGCCCAAATGGTGGCGCTATATCTCAGCTTCCTTTGAGGGTGCGTTAAAAGTTCCAATGAGGTCATATTCCAAGCACA
>NW_015546240.1:219495-253926 GCF_001515605.1 Sinocyclocheilus anshuiensis | reverse complement strand
TGTGGTCTTATTTCCAAGGCACTTGACTGTCGCCATGCACATTTTCAGACATTTTTACTGTAGCATTTTGAAGTTATGGACCCATAAATTGGGCTGATGATATGACAATACAATAACAGGAGAAATTGCATTATTGGCCCAATTGGTGGCGCTATATCTCAGCTTCCTTTGAGGGTGCGTTAAAAGTTTCACTGAGGTCATATTCCCAGTGCACTTGACTGTAACCACGCACATTTTCTGACATTTTTACTGTAGCATTTTTAAGTTATGGACACATAAATTAGGCTGATATGACAATACAATCAGAGTAGAAATTGGAGGCGCTATATCTTAGTTGCCTTTGAGGGTGCCTTACAATTTCCACTGGGGCCTTATTCCCAAGGTCCTTGACTGTTACCAAGCACATTTTCAGACATTTTTACTGTAGCATTTTGAAGTTATGAACCCATAAGTTTGGCAGATATGACCATACAATAACGGGAGAAACTGCATTATTGTCCCAATCATGGACCCATAAATTAGGCTGATATGACAATACAATAAGAGAAATTGCACTATTGGCCCAATTGGTGGCGCTATATATCAGCTTCCTTTGAGGGTGCCTCAAAATTTCTACTGTGGTCTTATTTCCAAGGCACTTGACTGTCACCATGCAATTTTTCAGATATTTTTACAGTAGCATGTTTAAGTTATGGATCCAGGTATTTGGCCGATATGACAATAACAGGAGAAATTGCATCGTCCCATTTGCTCTCCAGTTACTGTATTGTAATTTCTGCCAAACTTATGGGTCCATATCTTCAAAATGCTACAGTAAAAATGTCTGCAAATTTGCATGGTAACAGTCAAGTGCCTTGGGAATAAGACCACAGTAGAAATTTTAACACACCTTTAAAAGAAGCTGAGATATAGCGCCACCATTTGGGGCAATAATGCAATGTTCACCAGTTACTGTATTGTCATATCAGCCAAGTTGATGGGTCCATGACTTAAAAATGCTACAGTGAAAATGTCTTGAGGTTTGCATGGTCACAGTAAAGGGCCCTGGAAATAAGGCCCCAGTGGAACTTTTAACGCACCCTCAAAGGAAGTTAAGATATAGCGCCACCAATTTGGCCAATAATGCAGTTTCTCTTATTGTAGTCATATCAGCCTAATTTATGGGTCCATAACATAAAAATGCTACAGTAAAAATGTGTGAACGTGCGTGGTTACAGTCAAGTGCACTGGGAATATGACCTCAGTGGAACTTTTAACGCACCCTCAAAGGAAGCTGAGATATAGCGCCCCCAATTGGGCCAATAATGCAATTTCTCCTATTGTATAGTCATATCTGCCAAACTTATGGGTCCATAACTTCAAAATGCTACAGTAAAAATGTGTGAACGTGCGTGGTTACAGTCAAGTGCACTGGGAATATGACCTCAGTGGAACTTTTAACGCACCCTCAAAGGAAGCTGAGATATAGCGCCCCCAATTGGGCCAATAATGCAATTTCTCCTATTGTATAGTCATATCTGCCAAACTTATGGGTCCATAACTTCAAAATGCTACAGTAAAAATGTGTGAACGTGCGTGGTTACAGTCAAGTGCACTGGGAATATGACCTCAGTGGAACTTTTAACGCACCCTCAAAGGAAGCTGAGATATAGCGCCCCCAATTGGGCCAATAATGCAATTTCTCTTATTGTATTGTCATATCAGCCTAATTTATGGGTCCATAACTTCAAAATGCTACAGTAAAAATGTCTGACAATTTGCATGGTGACAGTCAGGTGTCCTGGGAATAAGAGCCTAGTGAAACATTCCACGCACCCTCAAGGACAGCTGAGAAATAGCGCCCCCAATAGGGCCATGAATGCAATAGCTCAAGTCTGTATTGCCATTTATGTCAAATTTATAGGTCCATAATTTCAAAATGGTACAGTAAAAATGTCTGAATCTTTTCAGACATTAAAGCCTCTAAACTTTGTGTACATTTTAAAGCAATAAAGTCGTTTTGTATCTGGAGTCCTCTATTTACAGGTGCTGGGTCATATGAAGTCTTCATAAGAGGCTACATTAAAAAAAAAAAAACCCAAAGGATGACATGCACGTTTAATAATTAACGTATAATGTAATTAGATTTAATGTTGACAGCCCGTTTTCGCTCTTATCTCAGTGTTATTTACATTTTAAAATAGTTAATTGTTCGTTTCTGAAAAAGAGACGCAAATAGAGATGGTCCCTAAATTGAGCGTGAATAAGAAGCTAAGAAACGCGGAAGCGTCGCGTTTTTAAGGTGGAACGGATAGCGTCAATAAGAAGCTGCGAATAAGAAGCTGAATTCAGCCTCGTATTCTACGCTTCATGCAATCCAGAATGGCTGAGGCGTATTCTTCACTTTTGGTGTGAAAGGGCCTTTACATGTGCCAAAAATAGAAATGTATTTAGTTAATAAAAAGTAACTAAGTAACGCAATTAGTTACATTTTGTAGGGAGTAACGCAATATTGTAATGCATTACTTTTAAAAGTAACTTTCCCCAACACTGGTAGCCATGTATAGAGGGGAGCGCGCTTGACCCTGAAGCATCTGCTGGAGATCACGGTGACGCGCGTCGCAACACACGTCACGCAGGACGGGAGGCATCACGTAGACTAATATCCCTGGTGCACGAAACCTACTATTATATAACAATCTACAAGATGTCCAAGCCACTAACGGACCAAGAGAAGAGGAAGCAAATTTCCGTGCGAGGTCTCGCCGGGGTTGAAAACGTCGCAGACCTCAAGACCAATTTTAATCGCCATCTGCACTTCACTTTGGTTAAGGACCGAAATGTTGCAACGAAGCGCGACTACTACTTCGCCCTGGCGCACACCGTCCGCGACCATTTGGTGGGAAGATGGATTCGGACGCAGCAGCATTACTACGAGAAAGACCCGAAAGTAAGAAAGTCAAATGCCGCAGTTTCATCCTACAGTCCGGGGCCGCACGTACACCACTGACAGACGGGAGGAGGTGGCGAATCACACAACCAGGGACATAATGTTGCGCAGTAGAGCCGCAACACTGCAAAATAAAAAAAGAAACATTTCTATTTTTCTTGCAAGTGTAATACTGTGGTATTTATATTACATCAGGAAATGCCGCTTAAAGCTAATGGTTCGGCAGATAGCAATGCTTTTTTTTTTTTTTAACAATGGCATAATCTTTCATGACTTCATGCCTGCATTCAATGTCCTGCAGATCAATTGACATGAATGTATTGGAAGAGCTTTACTGTGTGCCCTTGACAACTGTATCAACAGGTCAAATTGTTATTGAATAATTGTCGAGCGTGCAAGTTCGAAAAATAAATTAATATATGCACATCTTGGTTAAAACAAGTAGACCTAACAGTTTAATTTCTCCTATGCCCAATTGGAAACATCGATGAAATTGCTGCACTGAACCGCTGAATTTACAAAAAAATCCAGCAAAAACATGTTTTCTACATAATTTCAGCATTTGGTACGGTTTTTATTTTTTATAAACCTAATTAAAAATCTTCTACTGATTGAATATGTTGTCATCATAATGTCATCATAATTCTTGCATGCATTATTGTGATTGGTTTTCTTTCTTGTGTTTATTTTCTTACAGAATTGTGAAAGAGAAGGTCTGGTGTTGCCACAATGAAGCTAGTTTATATACTTTATATATGTATTAGACTATAATTATAGACCTCATTAGCAACTTGAATTATAAGTGATGTTAACTACTGACAGTATTTTACTCCAACATGCATAAGTAATCCTAAAATTTGAGCTTACCTACTTTGCAAGTACTCATAATTCCTACAGGAAATGTACAATTCTATGTTCTTTTTTTTTAAATTCTAAAATAAAGAGCTAAAACACTTTCAGTCTTAAAGTAAACAAAATAATAATAATAATCGAAGGGTAGGTAGGATACTCTTTCTTTGTATTTGGAATTTGTCTGGCATCCTGACGGAGTGTTTAACCTTAAATGTTGACAGCTAATGGTGCTATTTTTACATGAGCTACGTGTCAGAGACACAGTACACAAAAATTCTTCTGTCCTAACCTTTGTTGTCATTTATAGACGAGGCTAAATATTACAAGCCATTTTTTTGTGCACTAGCAAATCCTCCATGATAGTTGTCATTGTGCGACGTACAGTGATTGAATGTTTTGCAGTGGTGGTCAGTGAGGTCTCAGACATCCATTACAGATTAGGCTTGTGTTGTGCACCTGTCACAATAATGCTTGTCACTAGATAGGCTAGTCTGCTCAGCAGCAAGGGCTTTTATGGCTCCTACTTCACTGTTGCTCTAAATGGCGCTCAGCTGTTGATGTTAAATATAAAAACATCTTTTTAAAATGTTATTATCTTTACTTTTTTCACCTTTCTCCTTCTTTGTCTCACCTCTAGCGTGTGTACTATCTCTCTCTGGAATTCTACATGGGGCGGACCCTTCAAAACACCATGGTAAACTTAGCTTTGGAGAATGCCTGTGACGAGGCCATCTATCAGGTGAGAGGAGATATGTACAACTGAACACTAATAGCAAATTGAGTGCTGCAGTGATGAAGTATTTCTGTATGCCAACCTGCAAGTTAGGATAGGATTTTTCCATTAGCTTTTGGATAATTACAGTAGGTATTTCTGTGACCAACAAAAATGTATGATTCTTACATGTTTTGTACATCATGATAATCTTCACAAATGAACACCTAAATACAATTGCCTGAAGTAAAACAGTAAACGTAGGCTAAAAAAACAAACTACACCACGGTTGCATGACGTCAGCGGCACCACCACTAAGCTTCCAACAACTTTTTCAGTCTTTATTTTAATAACATTTCCTGAAAGTTTGATCACAAGGGGTATTACGGATGTATTTTATGTCATAGAATAAAACATGAAAATATTTCAAGGACAGCAAAAACCCATAAAAGAATCCTTTGAATTTAGGACAGTGGAACCAGAAGTGCTAAAATAATAACTTGTTTCTGGGTTTTAGCCTAAAAGAATGTGTCATCTTTGCCAGTGGTTCTCAATTCCAGTCCTCGTGTACCACCACTCTGCACATTTTGTATGTATCTCTTACCGCTTCAGACATTTGTTCTATTCAACCGTAAGTGCCTTGCAAAGTGGACATCCGTACATCACGGGTTTCCCGTGCTCAGGGAGTAGGGAGCAAAGAACACTGTGTAGGGACCATGTCAATCAGAACACAGTTCATCCATGGAGCTCTCTTCTAATGAGCTGGCTATATGAATCAGGTGTGTTAAATAAGAGACACATGCAAAATATGCAGAGCGGTGGCACGCGAGGACTGGAATTGAGGGTTAAGGCTAGATGGCATACAGCAAAAACTACTGGACATGCGCACATCAATATAGCGTAATTTTTCTCACACTGTACAACAATAATTACTATTTTTGCATTATTGTTAGGGGAAGGTTTAGGGTTGGGGTATGTGTAGACTTTAATAAAACACAATCTAATAGGTAGAAAATTCAATTTATTGTTAGCTTCCAGTTTTTGCTGTATCCCTTCTAGCCATAACCGGAATTGAGAACCACTGATCTATGCAGTTGCAGTATCTATAACGAAGTGAATGAATTGTGTGTAATTTCCTAGCGGCACAGACAGGAATTGCAGTCTTTCTGAATGGCCCTATACTGGGTTGTCTCAGCCAGTGGTGTGTGTTTGGGTTGGAACTATTAATTTGTCTAAATAGAGGAGATCTTTAATACATTGGGAACATTATCTGTTAGTATTCCATTCACATCAATGCTTTACCTTTAAAAAATAAAATTTTGTATAAAGAAAGAGGTCATTATCAGTCACTATCATCACCAGTGATACCATAATAATAAATAAGGAGCTATAAATAAAGAGCTTATGGATGAGATCTAGAGCTGTATGTATATGCATTGTAATACTGCTAATCTTGGATCAGTTGCTACTGGTTCTTTAATTCCAATTAGGATATGAATCATTCTAGATACACACTGCTATGCTGAGAATACCTACAAATATGTGTTTGATAAAAGATGAGAGCATGCTTCGTGCTCTCAGAGGTTACATACCTTCTTTGGTTTCTTCTTGCTCTCATATTCTGTTTCTTCTCAGCTGGGTCTGGATATGGAGGAGCTGCAGGACATGGAGGAGGATGCTGGCCTAGGCAACGGAGGCCTTGGTCGACTGGCAGGTGAACTTAGTCTCTTTAAATGTGCTGATCATAAGATTAATAGAGGGCTTGTGTTTATGGGATGGTGCTTTAATTCACTTTATTATTTTTTTCTGCAGCTTGTTTCCTGGACTCCATGGCAACCCTGGGCCTGGCAGCATATGGATATGGAATCCGATATGAGTTTGGAATCTTTAATCAGAAAGTTGTGAATGGCTGGCAGGTAAAACATACTTGCAACAGTATCTCAGTGAAATGTTTTTCACCTCTCTTGGTGCATTTGGCTCTCAGTAAATGACTGACATCATCTGGCAGGTGGAGGAAGCGGATGATTGGCTGCGTTATGGCAATCCTTGGGAAAAAGCCCGGCCTGAATACATGCGTCCTGTGCATTTCTATGGTCGAGTGGAGCACAACCCTGATGGAGTGAAATGGGTGGACACACAGGTGAGAGCAAAGAAACCATGTATCTACATTTATTTGGTATGGAAATGCCTTTATTCACATTTTGAAATACAATCTCTTTTTTACTTGTACATGACCATTCGAGTTTGGGGTCAGTAAGATTTTTTTTTGAAAGACATTAATACTTTTATTCAGCATAGAGACAGCATAGAAACTGATAATAAAGACATTTATAATTACAAAAGATGTATATTTCAAACAAATGCAGTTCTTTTGAACTTTCTATTCATCAAAGAATCCTGAAAAAAAAAAATCTTTGTTTCCACAAAAATATTAAGCAGCACAACTGTTTTCATATGAATAGTAATATAAAATAATAATAATAAGAAGCCATCAGTTTATCATATTAAAATGATTTCTGAAGGATCATGTGACACTGAAGACTGGAGTAATGGCTGCTGAAAATTCAGCTTTGCCATCACAGGAATAGATTACATTTCAAAATATATTAAAAGAGAAAACAGTTCTTTTAAATTGTAATAATATTTCGCAATATTACTGTTTTTATTGTATTTTTTGATCAAATAAAAGAAGCCTTATTTCAGAAACATGAAAAAACATATCTTTTGAACAGTAGTCTACATCAGGAAGGTCAGTAGAGCCTAAAGCAGAATAACCAATATGCAAAGCAAGACCCAAATTGTGTCATTTTTTCAGATGTACTGTATCTGTACGTTTTCCCATTACATCTGTACCTGTTTGACTCACCAGGTCATCCTTGCCCTTCCCTATGACACACCTGTCCCAGGATACAGAAACAACATTGTTAACACAATGAGGCTCTGGTCTGCCAAAGCTCCTTGTGAATTCCACCTCAAAGACTGTGAGTGTTCTCCAATCAATCAATGAATGATCGTCAGACATTTGAACATTTAACATCATTCATTTATCATTCTGTAAATATCTAGTATTATATGTAAATGTAATTTATTAATAAAAATCTGTTGAATGGAAGTACAAACTGTGTCTTTAAGCCTTAGATCTAGTAACAGAATTTCTGTTTCCCTAAACAGTTAATGTTGGTGGTTACATCCAGGCCGTTCTGGACAAGAATCTAGCTGAGAACATCTCCCGTGTGCTTTACCCTAATGACAATGTGCGTGCAACTCAAGTCCACTCAAGTGATTCATATTAAGAAACAAAACTCATGACTCTTGGAGCCTAAATGTAAACAGATCCTCCTGTTTGTATATGTCAGTTCTTTGAGGGGAAAGAGTTGCGTCTGAAGCAGGAGTATTTTGTGGTGGCTGCGACTCTCCAGGACATCATCCGCAGGTTCAAAGCCTCCAAGTTTGGCTCGACTGAGGTCGTGCGCATGGATCTGACCACACTGCCAGATAAGGTAAGACAGCTCGGGAGCTCTTAGTTTCATGTTAACACACTGGACTGTAGAGAACATTCAACACAGTTCGTGTCATATCTGGTGTGATTTATTCACATTAATAATACTGAACAATAAAACTTAAAGGGGTCATATGATGCAATTTCAAGTTTTCCTTTCTCTTTGGAGTGTTACAAGCTGTTCATGAATAGATAAGATCCCTAAAGTTGCAAAGACTAAAGTCTCAAACCCAGAGATATTCTTTATAAAAGTTAAGACTCGTCCACGGCCTCCTAAAACGCCTTGTTTAAACACGCCCCCACATGTCTACGTCACTGTGTGGGAAGATTTGCATAACGCCGCCCAAATGTTCACGCAAAGAAAGAGGCGTAACTTTTATTCTCGCTGTAGTATTGTTGCTGCCGCCGCTGCCATGTCGTGGAGATGCTGTGTTTCGTTGCTAAAGCGAAAAGGACTGTTTCCTCAACCTGGGAGAGTAGCCTACAATGTCGACTGTTCTGACTCACAGACTGCAAGTACGTTTTCATATTTAGAGGAAAATAATGTGTTTTTTGAACCTTAAACCGCATAAACACATTTCATTACACCAAATACACAAAATAATATTCTTTTTAGCAACGTCATATGACCCCTTTAATGCATTGGGCTAAACAACATTAGTACCAATGAAGGAAATTCACATTTAAAAACTGTTACAGAGGTCCTTCCTTTGTCTGTTTTGTTCAGGTTGCTATACAGCTGAATGACACTCATCCTGCACTGGCCATCCCTGAACTGATGAGAATACTGATGGATGATGAGAAACTGTCCTGGGACACGGTAAGCTGGAAATTCCTTGTCATCTTGTCATTTATCATGCTCAAAAAAGGACATGCAGTCAAGCTGTAGGACTATTAAATTGATTAATATGGGTAATATAAGGACATAAAGTTTAAATTCGCTGATTTCTAGAATGGAGCATTTTTACTGATTGTGATGACATGTTTAAACAGTTATTAAAATTGTAAATCAATTTTTTTATATTTTAATTTTTGCATTTAATGTACATTTATAACATTTATATATATTTTGTGTTATATTACCTTGACATTACTTTTCAGAAAACTAGTTAAAGCTGCTGAGGGAGTGACGACAAATTTGACATCTTTCTGTCTTTTGACCACCATAATCAATCTCTCAATACATTTTTCTCTTGTAGGAATGCAAAAATATATTTGTTGTAGTTTCCTTTCACCACTGTAGAAGTTTACCAAACTATGACGACTTGAAAAGTTAAAAGTTTCTATATAATTTTACCCACATGGACCAACACCATAATGTTGTATTCTATGTTGTATATTTTTCTCTCACTCTGCCTACACTCTGTAATTTTCTTTCTTCTCAGGCTTGGGACATCACTGTGCGTACTTGCGCATATACTAATCACACTGTGTTACCAGAAGCTCTGGAACGCTGGCCTGTCGACCTATTCCAAAACCTTCTGCCCCGTCACCTAGAGATCACCTACGAGATTAACCGACGTCACCTGGAGGTCTGGGAACAGATGTTCTCTTCATGGCACATTGCATTTGAAATGTACTTGTAGATAAAAAATGAATTTGATGTTTGTTGAAGGGGTTCAGATATCAGTAACTGCATAAGGACTGTGTTCACTCCAAATAAGGAGTAAACTGCACAGTGAGGTTATATAAACAACCTCTTCTGCTCAACATGACTCAGCATCCAGTAAATCGCAGATGAAGAAAAATAACTTCCCATGTACTTTCTCGCCTGTTGCGCTCTGTTTTGACCTTGCATCTTCTGTCTTGTTTCTCAGCGGATCTCTGCGCTCTACCCTGGCGATCATGATCGTTTGAGACGCATGTCTGTTATTGAGGAGTGCGGTCAGAAGAAGATCAACATGGCTCATCTCTGCATCGTTGGCTCTCACTCAGTCAATGGCGTGGCACAAATCCACTCGGACATTATTAAAGACACTGTGTATGTCTCTTAACGCGTTATATTACAACACAGTGGCCCAAAAAAGTATTTGGACACTTAAGCCACATTTAAAAATGTATACAAAATGTATACGGTAAGATTTTTAATGCATCTTAAAAATGTTTCTCATCTAGGCTGCATTTATTTGATCAAAAATACAGTAAAAATAGTTATACTGTGAAATATTATTACAATTGAATACATTTTCTATTTTAATATTTTTTAAAATGTAGTTTATTACTGTGATGGCAAAGCTGAATTCTCAGCAGGCATTACTAGAGTCTTCTGTGTCACATTAACTTTCAGAAATCATAATATACCAATTTGGCGCTCAAGAAACATTTCTTATTATTTTCAATGTTGAAAACAGTTGTGCTGCTTAATATTTTTGTGGAAACCCTAAAAATAGAAATATTTTGTAATGTTATAAATGTCTTTTCTGTCACTTTTGATCACTTTAATACATCCTTACCAAACAAAAGTATAATTTATTTCAAAAAAGCCCAAAATTTGAACATGAGCATGTATTTTAAGAAAAGACAACATAAGCATATTGTCCACAGCAATGACATTCATACATTTGCATCTTAAACGCCTAAATACTTTTAAAGGCCGCTATTTATATCAACATAATATGTCTGTCATTACCATAATTTCATATAATGTTTAGCCCTGGTGAATAACTCAGAGATGTTTACAGCTCTAAAATAGTCCTATCTAATTTGTTGGGGCTGATTTTGTGTACAGTTTTAAGGACTTCTATGATGTGGACCCACAGAAGTTTCAGAACAAGACCAATGGTATCACACCTCGTCGCTGGCTTGTCATGTGTAACCCTGGACTGGCTGAGGTTATCGCTGAGGTAAGGAACATTACTGATAAAAAAAAGTTAGCAAAACAGGTAGGAAACACTACTGGGGGAACATACACAAAGTATGATAACCGTAGTTGATACATCTTTTAGTCCAAGCCTTTGGAAGCCATTCAAGAACTTCATGAGAGAAACACTGTGAAATTTAAGTCAGTGTAGACTGAAAGTCCCTGTCTTACGGTAAAAATTAGAGAATTGGAGAGGACTATATCCGCGACCTGAGCCAGCTGAAGAGCCTCTTGAAGTTTGTGGATGATGATGCTGTCATTCAAGACATTGCCAAAGTCAAACAGGTGAGACAAAAAAATCACATTCAGAGGGAAATTGAGCGCATATTCTACATGAACATGATGGGCATCGTGTTATGTTGCTTTGCCATTTGCAGGAAAATAAGATGAAATTTGCAGTGCTTCTAGAAGAACAATGCAAGGTAAAAATCAACCCAAACTCCATGTTTGATGTCCATGTGAAGAGGATCCATGAATACAAAAGACAGCTGTTGAACTGTCTGCACATCATCACCCTCTACAACCGTAAGTTAAAAATAATTCAGGTTTCTCAGGAAACAGCTAAACATTGCTCTAGTTTTACAAGCTTCTCATACACCAAGTAATGAATATCTAGCATGCTACTGGAAAGTTTGGAACTTTTATTTTAGTAGGCAGTATACATTGTGTAGTGTGCAGTATCTTGGTCAGCAAGCTAGTATTTCTTTCCAAAGAAAGTCTATTTTGTGTGATCAGGCATCAAGAAGGAGCCCAACAAGGCCTGGACTCCTAGGACCATTATGATTGGAGGAAAGGTGAGAGTGGTCGCCTCACTGACCAATCAGATGTGTTCTACTGAAGTTTGAACACTAATTGGCTAAATCATGCATCTTTAAGGCTGCTCCTGGGTATCACACAGCTAAGATGATCATCAAGCTGATCACGGCAATTGGAGAAGTGGTAAATAATGATAGTGTGGTGGGAGTTCGTCTGAAAGTCATCTTCCTTGAGAACTACAGGGTTACACTGGCTGAGAAAGGTAGGATGCAAACTTACTGACAGATTTTATTATTGGACCAGCTTCCTGTATTATTGATTCACTCACACTTCTCGCTCCGCTTACGTCTTTCTCTCTTTTTACAGTCATCCCTGCAGCTGACCTGTCCGAGCAGATCTCCACAGCAGGAACAGAAGCTTCTGGAACAGGTAACATGAAGTTCATGCTGAATGGAGCTCTGACCATCGGCACCATGGATGGGGCTAACGTGGAGATGGCTGAAGAGGCGGGAGAAGAGAACCTCTTCATCTTCGGCATGAGAGTGAAGGATGTGGAAGCTTTGGATAAGAAAGGGTGACATAGCAAGCTTCAATTAATGATTTGCTGAATAGCAATTTTAGTTTTAGTGCATTCATTTGTTAATGTTTATAAAAGCTTTATCGTTTTACATTTATTTTATGAAACGTTCATCCACTTAAACGGAGATGTGGGCATTAGCAAAATAAGAAAATTAAAAGGCTCTCAATTTTATTCTACTGAAGGAAAGGTTAGAAATGAGAGTATCAGAAACAGTTCTGCTTGACTTAGCTGAAGTTGGTTTGTTTCCAGATATGATGCCATGGAGTATTATAACCGCATTCCAGAACTGAAGCAAGTCATTGATCAGATCTCTGGAGGATTCTTCAGCCCTGGAGAGCCTGATCAGTTTAAAGACATTGTTAAGATGCTGATGCGCCATGACAGGTAAGAAAAACAACAAAAACAACAAATCCTAGTGCTATGTCTCTCTTTTATTTATTTATTTTTATTTTTTTGGATATCTGTCCTTTTCATTCCCTTTCTCACACAGTCACAGTTTAACACTGATCATATAAATTGCTAAAAATGTTGGTTGTCTGGTGTGATCGCAGATTCAAGGTGTTTGCTGACTATGAAGACTACATTAAATGTCAGGAGAAAGTCAGCGCCCTGTATAAGGTTTGTATTACAAAAAAACCATAAAATGTTTCGGCGTATTTCAGGTAGAGTCTCTAGCCAAAAGCCTTTAGTTTGGGGTAGGTAATATTTATTGTTTTTGAATGAAATCTCTTAAACATCCTGAAAAAAAGTATTACAAGTTCAACAAAAATATTAAGAAGCACTATTTTCATCAGTTGATAATAATAAGAAATGTTTTTTGAGCACCAAGTCCAGCATATTAGAATGATTTCTGAAGGATCTTGCGACACTGAAGATTGAAGTAATGGCTGCTCTAAATTCAGCTTTGCAGGAATAAATTACATTTTAAAATATATTAGAATAGAAAACAGTTATTTTAAATGGGTAATAACATATTTCTGTCAGGACCACTATCGTCAAAGATGATTGAAAATTAGCATACAGTTTGGATTGGCGGTATTATCGTCAAAGATGATTGACAATTAGCATACAGTTTGGATTGGCGGTATGGTTCTGTTCTGGGCAAGAACTCCCTGCGCCTCCATGCAGCCTAGCATGGATGAGAGCAGGGAGAGCTGCAATAACCCCCCAGGGTAAACAGAACAGAACCAACATAAATGTATTGCAGATATCGTTAAATCATTTTATGTACACATTTTAGAAATAGTCTGATTCAAAGGAGAATCAGAAGGCTGAATCCCTACTGACAGAGGAGGAGCTGGGGTTGGAGGAGGGCAATTAGCTATTGAGCAATGCGAAAACTGCTGATAATACTGAGGGACCTTATATATGAATGCTTAGATAGGTGTCGTATTCCTATAGATAGATGGGGATCAGCTGAGAGTCAGCTGATGCGAGCTTGACTAACGTGACCTGCCAGAACTAATGCTACGCTTGATAATAATATGACTGTTTTTACTGTGTTTTTCCCAAGTATTTGAATTGTAGTGTATGTGAACAAGACGAGTGGTTCATATTTTTGGTCCATTTTGCCTGAAGAAGAAGACTGTACATTTTAAATGTGTATATGTGCATACGTTTTTATTTAATTAGGAATGCACTCCAATCGGGGCTTTAAATTCAAGATGGCTGTTCCATCAGTGACAGAACACAAGTTTATTTGGAAATATGTCATATAATTCACTTCTAATTTGTTCGAAACTTGCTCCTCTTCCTCATTCTCAAACAGAATACTAAAGAATGGACCAAGATGGTCATCCACAATATTGCTGGCTGTGGCAAATTCTCCAGCGACCGCACCATCGCCCAGTACGCTCGTGAGATCTGGGGCATGGAGCCTACTCTGGAGAAGATCGCAGCCCCAGACGATCCCCGCTAAGTTGTTCCACAACAACAAAATCTTCCTTTTGTTATAGCCATTCTCACATTCAATTTATTTACCATTGTGAAGATGTATAAAGGTGATTTTAACAGTGACATGTCCTAGGAGATGTTACTCCATCTTGCCGTCAGACAGCCAGAATACCTCACAACTTCTCTGCTTCCCTGTTCCAGCGACAAGCTGTCAGCACATCTAGCTTTGTGGCATGTTTATATACAGTATATGTCGGTGTAAGAATGTTTTTTTTTTCTGTGAAATATTATGAAAAAATATGATGCATTTGTCTATCCATGCCAGCAGAACAGCACAGCTTCTTCCTGTACAACCGAATATACACTGTGAGGGCAAAGTATAGCAAAAATTATTTTGCCACACAGCATGATGATGACTGTTATGGAAACAGTTTGAGAAACCACCATTTTTTTTTTCTTTTGTGTGTGTGTGTGTGTGTGTGTGTGTGTGTGTGTGTGTGTGTGTGTTGTGTTCAAATTTTAGACTCATGATGAAAGATCACTTATACTCTATTTTAGTTTCCGACAGGCAGTTATTACGTGAACAGTCCAAGCTTTAATGAGTTCAAATATGGTACAATAACAGTCGTAACCAATATAAAATACCTGTTGGGATGTCCGTCATGTATTCTGACTGCTCGAAACTACCTGCCTTAACCATACGAGTGTTGTTTGTGTATGTTTAGGTCTATATCTCTGTGCCTGTGTTTCATTGGCCTGTTGATGCTCATAACTTGTTCTTCCACCCGCAGAGCTCCTCACTTTAGCACTTTAGGCATGATCTGTCACTTTTGTCCTCATGAAGCGTTGTACTGTAGTTCTTTCCTGTTGCAACTCTGGGTTTCACACCACACAAAATAAGACCTGCAGGAATGATGGGGTCGTGCAGAAAACTTTGCTTGAATCCAGTGAGGTAGCAAAACTAATATAGCACTGAAGTGTGATTCTCCATACTGGCTAGGCTGTGCTCAAGATTCAGAAATGTATTTACTCAGATATATTATGATAGACTTGTATATTTAGAATAGGAAACAAATGTATGGTGCAGTGCTTTTTGAATTGCAGGAAGTGGCTATTTAGCAGACAATACTTCAAATCCGCAATTAAACTAGGTATAAATTCCTGGTTTAGTGATAATGGATGGTGGTTTAAGTTATGTCTACCCTACATGGACATAACCTAACCTGCAACTTATTTTGTTCGCAGCTCCAGCTGCCACCATCTCCTTCATTCCCCTTCTTTGTTCTCTCTCAATGTTATGCCTGTATTGTGGGTGACAACACACACCAAACAGTCCTGCTGATGCCCTTGAAGAGTGACAAAATGAAATAAAGTGATTAAGTGATTAATCGCTGTTTATGCTTTTTGCAAGTATTCTTATGTTCGTCTTGCAAATGACTTAATACAGAAAGGTTAATGTACACTATCATTGAAAAGTGAGATTTTTTTTTTATTGTAATATATTTTAAAATGTTATTTATTCCTGTGATGGCAAAGCTACATTTTGTTACAATAGTCTTTTCTCTCACTTTTGATCAATATATCCTGCATCCTTGCTGAATAAAATAATTAATTTGAAAAACTTAACACACACACACATATACAGTGTTGGGAAAGTTACTTTGGAAATGTAATAGGTTACAGATTACAAGTTACCCTATTTAAAATGTCATAAGTAGTGTAACATATATATATATATATATATATATATATATATATATATATAATATAGCCTATTTTATCTTTTCTACAAAGTAGCTCTGAAATTATTTTCCACGTAGTCTCTCAATTAATATGAGGTCAACAACTGAAAATGTAATTACTATTCAATAATTAGAAAAAATGCTTTAAATTGTTTTTCTGAAGAACTTTGTTGTCACTGTTTATAAAAATTTAATTTTATAGCGCAGCCACCACAATATCAGACTTTAGCACCTCTTTTTACTTTGAGATCGTTCTGAGGTTAAATACAGATCACATCTAGTTTAAAGATACTGTTTTTGAAATCAAATCTTTGCACAGGAAATATGTCAGGAAACACTGGCATCTAACAATGCCTTGGAAAAAAACAGGTAATCTTAAAAAATAAAGCATATAAATCAACCGAAATAGAAAATAAAACAGTTTTTGAATAAGCATATGTCCTATTCTGTGACCTAAACTCCTGAAACATTGATGTCTCATATTTTAGAGCTGTCTATGCATTTTGGGAAAGAAATAAATTAAATCTGAAAATATTCAGATGTAACCCCCTTTGTATTTGTTAACATTTTCATAAGTAACTGTAATTTAATTACACATTTTTTTCTCAGTAACAGATTAGTTACATTGACGGTAAATTTTTGTTTAAATTGATAGTTTAGTTGTCCTATAAACTTAAATAGGTCATGTTCTTGTTTCGCAGCTAGTTAATGAAATCCAAGTAAAAAAAATGCTATAATTTTTGCACCTATAGGTGAAAAATCTTTTGATTTGCCATGTTGCATGTTTTAAAAATAGGCCTATTCAAAACGCAAAACACATTTTCTATAAGCAGAGTTAACAGACCCTGTTGTATTTTCTTGTAACTTATTAAAAGAAGGTACACCGCCATCTTGTGCCGACTAAACTGACTTGAACGCACCTGATGTCCTAATTACGACTTGTCAACTCGGAAGTACGAACGTCCCAGGAGGACTTGAACGCAGCATTAGAGTGCTGCTCAGGTGCTGCTGAGATTAATTGAATTATTTTCAGTAACTCCCCAAGACGTTGGATGGCGCTATTGACCTCCAAACATGTGATGTTCAGCCGTTCACGTTTTTGAGGAAAGGGAACAGTTATTGAACTAAAAAAACCCTCAGCGATGCAACGATACACGGACACCTTCCTCTTTCACCTTTATCACATGCGAAAGGTCTGAGCGACCTGTCTGAAGACATCCGTGCTGAAGAGGTTGTGAGATGCTTTTGCCGGGTAAACTGTGACGCACCAGTTGACGGAAGATTACGTCGGCATTGCTTAACCGAGGGACTTTAAAATCCAGATCACAAGATTTGCTGCCTCAGTAAAGTCCACTACTAACTAATAGCGACCACTACTACGCAAAGACCCATAGAGGTATGTATCAAACTTTTTTTGTTCGGATCCAGCCAACTGAATCACTAGGACTGATCGAATAATTCAAAAGAATGAATTAGCATTAGTGTCGAGACAGATAACTAGGATAAATGTGTGTTCAGATGAGGTAAAACATCCAAAGGGAAAAGTGTTATCAGCTACTTCAGCTGATCAAACAGAGGACATCAATAACTGGGTCATATTATTGATCTAGCTCTGCAATAATCGACAAACTATCTGATAACTTTCAAATCTGGTCAATAAAATAAGAGGAACTACTCAGAAGTCCTTATACGACGATGGTGTGTTTTTCCCATTTATATAAGATGGTTTGTAAAATGTTTGTGGAGCAAGATAAAGGAAGTGGTAGTGTTTGAACTCTGAGTGAGTTTTACTATCATCATTTCAGAGAAGCCCAGTCAAAAGGTGGTTGACCGAAGCCTCACTTTGCAGGAGGTTAGAAACCGGAAAACCGGTTCTTATGAATTTTAATAGTCTGACAGTGTTTCCTGCACTACTTACTCGACTTATACTAATACTTACACCGCCATTGGCTCTACAGTGTAGAGCGATTGACGAACAAATGACTCTTATCAGCCGTCTTTAGGCAATCAAAACATACAGCGGGACCATCGTATCCCGATTCGTGAACGAATGACTCGAATGAACCGATTTTTTTTAGTGAATCAGAAACAAACAGCGCGACCAGCGTAGCCCGATTCCTGCACGCTTGACTCGTATGAATCAATTCTTCATAGATTATCAATGACATTCCGACCAATGTAGTCATTAAAAGTCTTGATAAACGCACCATTTACAAGAATTGCGTCCGGTTTATTAGTGATTTGTCATATCTGCTCTGCTGAAAAGATGTCATAATTTCGCAACAGACTGAGGACGATAAATGAACGAAGAATAACATTTTGTTTGTTAACTCCCTCTCAGTCTTCTATGACCTTATGTTCTCTCTGCTCTGACAGGGGTGATGATGGACAACGGAGGATTTTGCAACGATAACTATCACAGTGAAAGCAGTGATGATGAGCTGGTGGATATTTCAGATGTTACAGTGAACTTCAGTGAGGATGTCCCACCTCTGGACCGAGATTACAGTGCAGGTAGGGACGCAGGCATTACAGAAGATAATATTAACTAGTTATAGTGGACACACTATACTTTTTTATTTTATTTTTATTTTTAGCTTTTATCATAGAACTTTATGCTTTTGCAAGATTAACTTGTTTGTTTTGGTGTTTAGGTTTTTTGTTTAACAAACATTTGATCGATAAAGCATAGACATTTACAGTTTGAATGGAGTATCACACACTGGTTCTGTAAAACATGTAGGTCTAATCTTTCAGCCGTGTCGGTTTGGTGGGGTCAGATCACACTCTTCTCTGCTCAGAGACAGATGATGCTGTGTGTGATGTCACTGACAGACTGTTAACATACCAGGAAGTTCCTTTTTCATGTTTGTATTTCACAGTCTATACCTTCTTCCTCATATCACACTTCCTTCTGGTCTGAAACTCTTACTGTGATGGAACGGTTTTACCTTAACGGTGCTAAGCTTGATATATGAAGTAATAGTCAGAAAATCTAGTTTCTTGGAAATGGAATTGTTTAACAAAGTCTTTAAAAAAAAATCGAAATAAAGTTTGCATGTGTGTTTTTTAACGAGTATCATATTTGATACAACAGGTTTTTATGGTTCGTATGATATAGTGAGAATATGGAGCTCCTCAAGGAATAAAAAAAAAAATTATTCAGAGGCCCAAACTGAGCAAAAATATGCAATTTGGTGCAGTTGCTGATATTTAAATGGCCAAAAAGATGAAATTCTGATAGCTTGTAATGTAACTCAGTGAGATCTTTATAACAGTATAGCAGGCTATTTAAATAAAATGCATATAAACATCCCAATAATATGGCTTAGCAAGATGATATTTAAATGCTTAAATTATCAAAGCTCTGTAGTTTTTATTGTTGGGGGCAAAACAAAATGTCTGGCAAGATGATGATGATTGAGAGATATACAAATAAAAGCTCCTCTAAAGCCTATTGTATCATTTTTGATACTGACTCACATTTTAACAAAAAATATTTTTTTAGTATAAAAAAAAGATGTATGGATAATCAAGTAATGATCCAATTTGTTTATCTGCCATGCATGGGATTTAAAAAAAGATAAATGTGACTGTTTATCTCACAATTCATACTTTTCCCCCCCCTCGCAATTCTAAGTATTAATTTAGAAATAACTCCAAATTGCAAGAAGAAAAAAAAAGGAATTGTCAGATAAAAAGTCGATATAAAATAAGAAGTTAACTTTTTTTCCTCACACTTTCCATGTTTGCATCTCACAATTCTCAGTTTATTTTCTCAGAATTCTGAGTTTCTGAGTTGCAGATTACCTTTACCTTTATTAATTTATTTTTATCCCCTGGCAGAAAGCTTCTACAAAAGTTCATTTTGAAATAGATAACAATATAAAAGTTATTCTTAAGTTTACTTTATAGAAACCAGTGAGATCAGTGAGAGATCAGTGACATTGATAATATAATAAGTATTTTGGAGAGTCTAGCTCATGGAGACCGAACCAAACTGTGTCACCTCAAATCTGTCTCAAGTTTACAGCATGCATGATTTGATTAGACTGATAAATTTACGAGGCAGACATAAGTAACTGTGCTAGGCAGGAAATGTAGTTACAGCCATCGTGTGCATTTTACCGCTTCTTGTTGAAGTATGAAGCTTGTCAGTACAAGTCACATGACCCGTTGCTCAGTATTCATTGGAATTATGTCAGCACAGTTATCCTTTAAAGATATCAGTAACGTTTGCATAACTTCATTTCATGTAAGAACGATTTGAAGAACTGAGAGGAAGTAGATTGAAAGTTAATTTTAGGTTGAGCTGCTGTTTTTCATGGTGAACTTCTCTATTCTCTTTCCGTCTTTACTCTTTCTATTAATTTTGGTTTTGTACTTAACTGGATCAGAAGTAAAAGACCCAACATATGAGATCAAAGTGAACTGAATGAGACCATATACTACAGAATAATAATAAAAACACACATACTCATTTTACAGAGCTGCTGGTTCCTCTTAAACCCCCACGCTTTAAACATCTCTAGTCAGACTCAAATAACGGTTTATGGGTCAAAGTACACAATGCTCCCTTAACCTTATTTTCCCATAGATCTATTTTGAGAGCAAAAACTTCCTGTTAACCCTTTTTAGCCTATTTGAGTATGATTTATTTTAGACATTCAAACATTAAAAAAGACAACCAAAAAATCAAGTGCAAGATTAAAACATTTTTTTTTCATACTGATGAATGGCAAACGTTTTGATTACAACATTATCTTCTCTTGCACCTGTAATTAGGCTCTTAAGTTTCTGTTGTGACCAGAATGTTTGCTGTTCCTCAGCAAATCAGTTTTTTTTTTTTTTGGTTGTCTTTTTCCACCTTCATTAGTGTGTGGGCCTTTTTTGCAACTTTTTTCCTAAAAATATAAGATTTTTTACTTTTTTTTTGTCATTTTATTTATTTATTGTCATATTTTTTTTTTTTGCAATTTTTGGAGCTTAGCAGTAGTCTCCACTCCTTGGTATGGAAAAGAGTAGCTTCAACGTTCTGCAAAATATTTTCACTTGTGCTTCTCGGAAGAAAGACGTCCTACAGGTTTGCAGTGACATGAGCTATTCCTTGTATTTCTTTTTCATTTCTGCTCAGGCTAAGATTCTGATAGCACAGGCTGCACCTTATAGCCAACTGCATTACTGTCTTATATGTCAGATGCTGAAAATATCAACATGCTTTTGTGCTGTCAGAGGCCTTGTTTCAAGTTGAACCTGAATCTTTGAATTTGTATCACATTGTTTTAGAACCAGTCTGAAGGCCTGGTGTCTTTTGCTCTACATGTGTTAAACCAGCTAAACTTGTTTGATCTGAAACATCTGACGTGTGCTTCACTTCACTTCACCAGTACAAATTCATTGTGTGTGTAAACCATAGGGCTGGGTGGTATATCAGTATATCATTTATATTCTTTATAATTCTTTATATGTATGAGGCAATACCGTTTATATCGATATACAGTAGTTTCATACGAGCGCATCTGAAAAATAGCGGAGCACGGAGTGAGCTGCTGCGGGGCAAGTGCATAATCCAATTTGTCCTAAACATGAGACATGCTCATGCTGTATATTAAGGGCTTTAAAACAACTCATAAGTTTAAATCGGTTGCCCCGTCAGATGCTCTGACAGACACGTGCTGACAGATAGGATACTTGCACTGTTTAATGAATTTTGCAATGAAATTGCATTTCAGCGCAATAGAATAGGAGTGCAATAATTCTGACTAAAATATACATTTTGCTAAAATATTTGTTGGAGAATAAATGTGCCATATGTAGAAGTTTAAACCTACAAGTAAGACCAAAAATTATTGAGGTCATGTACATATATTGCACGATAAGTCGATATATTGATTATTGCGACAGGCCTATTTAAAACTAGCGCCACCGTGCGCGCCAAACTGACAGAGCTCAATTAAATAGGAGTGCAATAATTCTGACTAAAATATACATTTTGCTAAAATATTTGTTGGAGAATAAATGTGCCATATGTAGAAGTTTAAACCTACAAGTAAGTATATTTTTATGATCGCACTAACTATAAAGTGACTGTAATGGGGGTAATCAAAATATGCAATTAGTCTGTGCTTTTTAAAAAAAACAAATTTTTTTTAGTTTTAGTGAATTTAACTTCTGCTTTAAAAAGCATTATTTTGGTTTTTAGATTGTAATGTTACAATGCTATAATGTAATGTGATTTTAACCCTTTTTGCACATAATATATAGCATAGCCTACATGGTTACATTCACTTTATTTTTCATAGCCTTTAATATGTACATTGTTTGTTGGACAACATTGGGCAGGATGTGAAATATTTTTTTTTTTAATAAAATTTTCAGCCAAAAATACAGAGATATGATTTTTTGGCCATATTGCCCAGCCCTATGTAAACGTACTTGGCAATAAAGCTCATTCTGTTACAACCATAGACAAAGCAACTTGTCTAGTTATCAATTCCTGTCTAGACCGATCGCATAGTATTGACACTAAATGTAGCATTCAGTCACTTAAATCATAGTTCTTGGAATAAAGAATTTTGTGTTTTCATAGTTAGTCATTGTTTCCGAGTAAACATGCTAGAAGTAAAATAAAAGTGCTTTATGTGACGTGGCCAAGTATGGTTACCCATACTAGGAATTAGTGCTCTGCATTTATCCCATCCTAAGTGCACACACACAGCAGTGAACACACACACACCGTGAACACACACTCGGAGCAGTGGGCAGCCATTTATGCTGCAGCGCCCGGGGAGCAGTTGGGGGTTCAGTGCCTTGCTCAAGGGCACCTCAGTCGTGGTATTGAAGGTGGGAGAGAGCGCTGTACATTCACTCCCCCCACCTACAATCCCTGCCGGTATGAGACTCGAACCCGCAACCTTTGGGTTAGGAGTCCGACCCTCTAAACATTAGGCCACGACTTCCCTTATGTATTGTGTAAATGCATGTAACATTCACTGTGTATCCTGTTCTAACTGGCTTGTATTTTGACTTTGACTTCATCCAGTGTTATTTGTGGTCAGCATTTGAAGTCAACTTCAGCCCTTTTTGTTGAGTCTGTCTGGCTCTGTCAAAGTGCATTAGTTCTGACCTGCCAGCAGTATCACACACACTAACAGCTCTGATTGACAATGCATTAGTGAACTTGTTGTTATCTGTAATTCCTCTCACCACAATGGGAATTGTCCATGATTAATTGGCATTTTATTTGCATTCTGCTTTCACAATAGAAAAATGGCATGGGCATGCAATGCTGCACGGAAATATGCAGAGTGTCTGCTGGTTTCCCATGAGAGTTTGTTGTGTTTTGTGCCTGTAGGCGGCTGTAAAGCAAATTGGAGGCCGAACAACAGTCCTAAGCTGATAGATCTAATGGATGACACCGTTCCTGGCATTGGCACCTACGAGGACTTCAACACCATCGACTGGGTTAGGGAGAAGTCTAAAGACAGAGATCGGCATAGAGAGGTGAGCAGGTTATTCCACCTGCTTATGAAACATTACCCCTCAGTTCCTGCTTTAACACCTCATCGTTCTTTCAGATCACCAATAAGAGTAAGCACTCCACAGTAGCCTTGCTCTTCAGCATCAGTGATGCCTTTTCCGGCTGGCTTCTGATGCTTCTCATTGGACTCATGTCAGGTCAGCCCACATCTTGCCCACTTCCTGTTTACTTAAAAGTCACAAAGTGCCTTGAAAAACAAACTTTTCTTCAACCTGCAACTGAATCACACATAAAGAGTGCTCCTTTTATAATCACTTTAGTTCCGTATAATACTATAGAAGAATAATGGTACATTTAATAAGAGTAGAATATATTATTTTTTTATATAAAAATTAGATTTTGCTCATGTTACTGTTGTTAATAAAAGTAAATTTTGTATGCTTTCCAATTCAAGATCAATGCTTTACTGTCAAATGTCTATTACCAAGAAATAAACGTGTAATATTATAAACTGCACTTATTAATGTAAAACAATAGTAATTTTATGATTAAATTATCTTTATTTTTATTACCCCCACAACCCCTCCCCCAAGCGCTACCAAATCTGCTCCTGGCACCACCATCTGTAGAACTAAGTGGCCCTGAGTATAGAAGCATATTTCTGCCATTAAAGGAAAAATCCTAATTATAACAAAAATGTTGAAAGTATGAAATAATAAATCATAATAATATGACCAAAATTATTTAGAATTACTGTCAACAATTATGCAGTTTTATCTCATAATTTTGAGTTTGTGTGTCATAATTACTTTTTATGACTAATAATTATAATTTACCAAAGCATTATTTTTTGTGTGTTTGTGTCAGAAATGGCCTTCCATATCAAATAAATTCATATTCTTGCTCATAAGTACACAACACATCACACAGCAAAATTATACCTCAGATGTTGACGAGATGTGCTATTACTTTTCTTTGCTATCAGATCTATGATTTTAGCCTGGTGGGCAACAAAAAAATGGAAAAATCTCATAAACTTGCACTGAAGAAAGGTACTAGTGTCATATCTAGGGGCCAGAATATCATAGAAACTTGAGGATGAGCTTGGGCCAGTAAGCAACCACTGAGAAGGCTGCTAAAAACGGCACTGTACAACCACATAGCAACGCTCTGGCAAACTCCCACAATTCCCTAGCATTGTGATAGATAGTTTGCATTGGATTAACACCACTCACATACCCTTTAGAAAATGTAAAAAGTAGTGATTGTGTATGATGTGAATTGAAGGTTTTTTGTGTCCCATCTCACCTCTCACCAGGGGCCTTGGCTGGAGGTATAGACATTGCTGCCCATTGGATGACGGACCTTAAAGAGGGTGTGTGCCTGAACGGGTTCTGGTTTAATCACGAGCACTGCTGCTGGGCGTCCAATGAGACCACTTTCCAGGAAAGAGACAAGTGTCCCCAGTGGAAAAGCTGGGCAGAACTCATGGATGGAGTCAGTGAGGTGGGTTCAGGCACATTGCGTGACAGAGATCTATGTTACCAGTGCAAGAGTACAATAACAAGGGGAGAATATTACACATGTAATCATTTCATCATTATGTTGTGGTTTACGGCTTTGAATCAAATTTTGCATAAATTTTTCCAGTGACATGAGAAAGTGCAAACATTTGTGGTTGTTGTTTTCGTAAAACAACACATTGTTACTGACATGTTGACAGATGAAGGACGGATGTATGTTTCCTTTTTATATTCTGTCTGATTGTTGTAATAAGTGTTTCCAATTTAGTGGAATCTAAGATTTACAGGCCTGTTTAAGATTTCCAAATAAATGTATGACAAAGTGTTCTGCGAAGGCTAAATGAAATGAGTTCCAAGTGCCTCTCTTCACAGTTCTTTGCTTGTCACTGGTGTTGGTATGTACTACCGTTCAAAAGTTTGGGGTCGGTAAAAATGTAAAAATGCTTTTAAATAATAAGTCTTTTATGGTTACCAATGATTAACTTATTTGTTCAAAAATATAGTAAAACTTGAATATTGAAATTTATTTTAATATATTTTATATATATAAGTAATGCATCACTGATTTAAAAACTCCAGTAGTGTCACATGATCCTTCAGAAACCATTCTAAACTGCTGATTTGGTGCTCAACAAACTTTTCGTCTTATCAATGTTAAAAACAGTTGTGCAGTTTAATTTTGTGGAAACAGTGATGCTTTTTTTCAATATACATTTATTTGAAATAAAATAATTTATATCATTAGAAATGTCTTTGCTGTCACTTTTGATCAATTTAATGTGTCCCTTTATATTTTCAAATATCTGACTGACCCCAAACTTCTGTATGGTAGTGTATATCACCCCCTTGTGGTATGAAGAGAAAGCTACAATATTCTTTTTTTGAAGAAATGACAATAAAACACGCATTTTAATCTTAGATTTAATTATATTTTTGCTAAAAATTATATTAAAATTCAATAAATTTGTACTAAAAAAAAAAACCTGGCAGCATATGTTCTTTGAATTTAAACTTTTATTCACACATCCTGAATTTTAGCAGCCTTTTTTAAAAGTAATTTCTGTAGATCATTTTTTAGGATGCTATCTCTTGAGGCATTGTTTTAAAGAATTTTCAACCAACACATCATTGGGGAGGGAGGTTCAAGCCTTAATTAGGATGTACGACTCCTCAAATCTACCAGTATTAATTTCTTTATTTTTTTTAAACTCAAAATTATGAATCATGTTTCATAGCCTTCAGAATGTGAGTAAATAGTATGTGGTATGTAAAAACAATTGTGGCCTCTAACTATGGATATGTCCTGTAGGGGGTGACAGTGTATAAGATCCTTTTGTTTCACTTGTATCCTGTGTGTGTCCTGCAGCAGGGCAGGGTAAATGTGCTGAATCATTTCATGTATGTGAGCTGGGCTCTTCTCTTCGCCTTCCTGGCTGTGATTCTTGTGAGAGCCTTCGCCCCTTATGCTTGCGGTTCAGGAATACCAGAGGTGAGCTGATTCTCAAACGCTCACACACACAATGCGTCATGTATCTTTCCACACATTCAAGCTCTTTTCCCAACAAACCACTCATTCTAGGACTTTTCTGTTTTGTCACTTCAGCTTCACATTATACGTGACTTCAAAAACACCCCCGTTAAGTAGTAGCCACTTTATACCTCAAACTCTTTCTTCAGTTTTATTTCAAACTGTCTGAGTAAAGTGAGATAGTGAATGGAGACAAGCAGTTGGATAGAGATTATATCTGTATATTGCACAGTTTTCGACAGTTCCACAGTTTTCTGCACTGTTTTCAGATGTTCAAAATGTTTTCAGATGTTCAACCACAATTGCTTCTGCTTTCTAACCTTGGCAGAGAGAACAATGAAGGGCTTTCTGACATAAGTCACGCTGTCTGTCTGACAAAACCCCATGTTAGATTGTTGTAGTTGTACTACTTATCTAAATTCATGTGGAGGAGTTGTCAGAAGAGATTTAAGGACATTTTAAAGGGCTGTTTTTAAAACGTTTATATGCCAAGAATAACTGCTTAAGTGAATAAAAAGAACATTCCTCAACTTGTGGTCTGGAAAATGGCCAGTTTTTGCGAATAATTTTAAATCCTGACTTACCCGTCTTTAATTCTTGCAGATTAAGACCATCCTGAGTGGCTTTATAATTCGGGGTTACCTGGGGAAGTGGACTTTGATCATAAAGACCATCACACTGGTGCTGGCCGTCTCGTCTGGCCTCAGTCTTGGGAAAGAGGGTCCGCTGGTTCATGTAGCCTGCTGCTGCGCAAACATCCTATGCCATTTCTTCACCAAATACCGTCGAAATGAGGCCAAGAGACGAGAGGTGAGAGGAACTGGGGCGGGAGATAAGGAGAGGAGTGATGGAGAGATAAGGGAGAGGGGAGTGTGGGATAGACTGACGGAAAAGTAACAAAGTATTTTGCGTCTTGGATCAAAACTTGTAATGTAATACATTGATATAAGCCTCTTGGCTTGGTCTCTGTTAACTGATGTGCTGGAAGTTGCCAGTGCCGATTTGGTAATCGAAATAGCAAACAGACAAGGCTTTTTCTAGACTATCTAGGCTGATGTAATTCATTGTTCATGAATTTAGGATGGTGAATGTGCTCTTTATTTTATTTTACTTGGGAAATAAGAATGCGATGGAATGTAAATGAGTAAATATACATTTTTGTTTGTGTATTAGGTGTTGTCTGCAGCATCTGCAGTGGGAGTGTCTGTAGCGTTTGGTGCTCCTATTGGAGGGGTGCTTTTCAGTTTGGAAGAGGTAAGCGTTTTATATTTCTGTAGTCCTTTCATAAACATTGAGTCTTGTATATTTCTGAATTGTATGTTTCTCGTGTTTTTTTTTTTTTTAGCTTTTGGAAAGGTTATTAAGCAGTCAGCTAAGTAAACCCCAAATAAACCCAGATGGGATCAGGGATCATTTTGAGGGGGTTATTTCATGATAATGTCCAACTGAGTGTCTCGGTATAGAAAAGAATCACCCCCCTTTAAAATAATCACATTGTGTTGCTTTTTGCTGCGGACACGGTTTTTGTTTTATCCAGCTGTATTTACTCAGTGCAACTTATAACATTCAAGTAAACGATATAACAGCAACGTGTCAGAAAAAAAATTAAAAACCAGATTCATTGTGTTGGAAAAAGGATCACCCGCCCCATCCTAAAAATGACTTGTAAACTCAATCAGGTGTAGCTAATCACCTTCTCAATGGCACACAAAGCCATTTAACTTTCAACTGTGATCAGCTGTGGTCATTTTGATTAGCTCAGCATGAAAAGAGCTTTCCTGGAGTATTTCAGTCCTTGGTAGTGCAACTGAAGCAAACAAGCAACTATGAGTGGCAAGGCACTGTCAAAAGATCTCTGGGATAAAGTTGTGGACAGGCACAAGTCAGGAGATGAATACAAAAAAAAATTCAAAGGCTTTATCAATGCCTAGAAGCACAGTGAAGTCTATTATTAAGAATTGGAAGGTATGTGGTATAACAGACCCTCCCTTTATCAGGATGTCGTTCCAAACTGGATGAAAGAGCCAGGAGGAAACTGGTCAGAGAGGCTATCCAAATAACAGCATTCCTACAGTAAAGCATGGAGGGGGTAATGTCCTGTTATGGGGGTGTTTCTCTGCAGCATGCAGTCACAGCTGAGCTTTGCCAAAACGCACCGTGAAGATTCTGAGGCAGATGAGACTAAAATGTAATTATTTAGCCTCGACACCAAACAAAATGTGTGGTGGAAATCCAATACAGCTCAAAACACCATTCCTACAGTAAAGCACGGAGGTGGTAATATCCTGTTATGCGGGTGTTTCTCTGCAGCAGGGACTGGAGCACTTGTCAAGATAGAAGGAAAAATGGATGGTGCAAAATACTGTCAAATTCTTGAGGAAAATCTGCTGCCCTCTGCCAGAAAGTTGTCAATGGGAAGAAGGTTTACCTTTCAACATGGCAATGACCCAAAGCACACAGCAAAACTGACCACAGAGTGGTTGAAGGAGAAAAAGGTGAATGTCCTTGCATGGTCTAGTAAGATCCCAAACTTAAACCCCATTGAAAATCTGTGGAATGACTTGAAGACTGCAGTACACAAACGGTAACCATCAAATTTACATGAACTTGAGCAGTTCTGCAAAGAAGAGTGGGGAAATATTGCAAAGACTAGATGTGGAAAGTTAGTAGACACATATCCCAACAGACTAAAGGCTGTAATTAAAGCAAAAGGTGGTTCAACAAAGTTTTCTTAAGCCCGCTCCTGCTGAATTTCTGAGCATTACCGCCACTCCCGCAACGTGTGTGTTACGCTCCCGCAAACATTCTTATCGTCTTATTGTGTATATATTGCATCAATGAAAATAGTTCCAAATATAGTAACAGATGAGCCGCTGCGCATCTCGAACACAGTCGAGTTTCATTCATGAATGAAAGTGCGTTTTTGAACGAAAAGCAAATAGAAAGTCCTATTTTTTAAATTTATTTTCTTAATATTTTTTTGCAGATTTGCACATGTACAAGGTTTAAAATGTTCATTAAATATTTTCAAAAAATACTGACGTTTTGAGCAGCTGCATGTTTGAGCTGCATTCCTCTAGGTCAAAGATGAAAAAATGGGATTTACAATAAAGTAATTTACAAAATTATTTTGACTTGAGTTTATTTATTAATGAGTAACGTATCTTTTGAGTGAATGTGCACATTTTTAATGTTAACAGGTTTTACCATGTCATTACAACATTTAACCACTTTTTATTAATTTAAAAATTGAGAAATTCTTTCAAATTTAAATCTTGTACAAGAACTACAGCAAAAACCAGTTTGATGCACATTTTATCAATATTTTAGAAATCGAATTTTATTTATCACCAGTACTGACTTCAATGGATTTCATTAAATTCTTTTGAACACAACTGCTCATAACGGTCTAAATGTATGAAACCTACACATTCAAAAATAAATGGTGCTTTAAAAAGTCCTTGAAAGTCCTTGAATCTGGTGTTCATGAAAGAGTGGGAACCCTGAACAAAATACTGACACAAGGGGGTGATCCTTTATCCTACTGATTCTGTTTGTTTTTTTTTGTTGTTGCTGTTATATTTTTCACTTGGATGTCATACGTTGCACTGAGTAAATACAGCTGGATTAAACAAAAGATTCACATATACATTACCATTAAAAAGGTTTGGTGTTGGTAAGTTTTTTTTATTTGTTTTAATTATTATTATTACATTTTTATGTTCTTAAAGTCTTTTTATGCTTACCAATGCTGCATTTATTTAAAAAATACAGTAAAAACAATAATATTGTTTAATATTATTATAATTAAAAGTAACCGTTTTCCATTTTAATATATTTTAAAATGTAGTTTTCAGCAGCCATTACTCCAGTCACCAGTGTCACACGATCCTTCAGAAATCATTCTAATACACTGATTTGGTGCTCAAGAAAGTTTTATCACAGTTGAAAACAGTTGTGCTGCTTAATATGTTTGCAGAAACTGTGATCCAGTTTTTTCAGGATTCTTTGAATATAAAGTTCAGTAGGGCAGCCTTATGCCCTCAATGTCACTTTTGATCCATTTAATGTGTCCTTTAATGAGTAAGTGTTAATTTTGTACTGACTTTTTACTGACCCCAAACCTTTTTAACAGTAGTGTATGCTGAATCATAAATAAACTGTGAAAACATCTGCTGAATGTTGTTTTAACATCTGACAGTGACCATATTTCTCATGCATTTCTATTTCAGGTCAGCTACTACTTCCCTCTGAAGACTCTGTGGCGTTCGTTCTTCGCTGCTCTGGTTGCAGCATTCACCCTTCGCTACATTAATCCTTTCGGCAACAGCCGATTGGTCCTTTTTTACGTGGAGTTCCACACTCCCTGGCATCTTCTAGAACTCATACCTTTTGTGCTTCTGGGCATCTTCGGTGGCCTTTGGGGGGCTTTCTTTATTCATGCTAACATTGCTTGGTGCCGTCTCCGTAAGAACACCCGCCTTGGCCACTACCCTGTCATTGAGGTTCTGGTGGTCACCCTGCTCACAGCGTTGCTGGCGTTCCCAAACGAGTACACTCGGATGAGCAGCAGCGAACTGATCTCTGAGCTGTTTAATGACTGTGGTCTGCTGGACTCATCGAAACTCTGCGACTACACCGGCAACAGTGGAAGCACATCTGGAAGTGTTAATGCGACTGCCGCTAATGGTCTGGGGGCTCGGCTGGCAGGGCCAAAACTCTATACAGCTATGTGGCAGCTAGCTCTTGCACTGGCCTTTAAGATGTTCATCACTGTGGCTACATTTGGCATGAAGGTAACAGACCTAGATGCGTTTTTGAAGGCAGAACAAAATATCGGGGCAGTTCTGAGAATAAAACCACAAAATGAGTTAATATAATGGTTTATATAATAACTCCACAAATTTACCATGGTACAATATAATTTTGGAAATTGTCATGTGACAACAAAATGGCTTCCCAAATGTTGGTTTGGTGGGCTTTTTTAACTTGGAAACTGAGCAATTATTATGCCCATTTCAGCCTTTTTAATGAGGGGAAAATAATATGAAATTGATACATATATGTGTGTGTGTGTGTGTTTTAATCTAATATTTCTATTTTATTTATCTAATATTTATATTTTAATTTATTTCAGCTTTATTGCAATTAATGAAGGCGATTTATAGTTAATAACTTCACAATTTTATTAACAATACCTACACTGATATATTCCTCTACATGTATTCCAAATATATTTGGACCTAACAATTACATTATTATTTATTATTATTATTATTATTAGTTACTTTTCTTTGGTTTCATCGTCTGAGACGGTTTATGTGTTATGTGTCATTATTAATATGAGGTACCAGAGGTCGGCATCAAACAAAAGGCAAAATTTGGGTATTGATTCAATCCAGTCACGATAAAACCTTCAAAATGTCTTGAAGTTGTCAAAGTGCTGAATGCATATCAAATAGAATATACTTTATTGTCCTATTTCTGGGAAATCCATCTTGGACAACCATGGCATGGCCAGTACATAACATTAGACTCACATAGCACAGTACATAACACACAATAAATTACTCCTAACCAAAATATATTAAAAAGCTACAGTATACCAATATGGCATCTCATTTTTGCATTTCTCTATTGAATAATTTAACCACAGTTGGCACAAAATAATTTTTGTAGCGATTTGAGTTGCACATCAGAATCCTCAACCGTCTCCCTGAAGGTAACATGTTAAAATTGTCATGTAAAATGTGTCATCAGCAACAATTTTCTTAGCTTGTCTTAAAACGGATACCTCATACATCTCCTGTCTAAGTCGTTTCGCTTCCCAACCTATTATTTTTTTTAAAGCAGTATGTACAAGTTGACAAGTTTTGGTTTTGATTGGACAGTCAGGTTTCCATCCCATGCTGCAGTACCATATCTTATCAAACTCTCCAAAACAGACTGATAAAACAGAAATAAAATCTTCTGATTTACCCCAAATACTTTAAACCTTCACAAAAAATATAACCTCTTTGTGAAAATATCAAGTAAGCTCTGCCATCTTTATCTGTTAATTCGGTTTTACTCCTTGTTCTCTTTCCAGGTGCCATCTGGTTTATTCATCCCTAGTATGGCGGTGGGGGCCATAGCAGGCAGACTTCTTGGAGTGGGCATGGAGCAGCTAGCCGTACACAACCACGAACGGGACATTTTCAGAGGCTGGTGCTCTCCAGGGGCAGACTGCATCACGCCGGGCCTGTACGCCATGGTGGGCGCAGCAGCCTGTCTGGGTGAGGGGTGATTCAGCTGCATCTCTGCGAAAATCTACTGAACATTCATTTTCCAGATGATTTATTTTTCACTTCGCAACCAAATTGCCCTACGCAGTCTTCCATGCAGAAGCATTTAATGGTGGCTTTCAGGAATGTAGCCTGACCTTGCTTAGTCGCATTTTTATTTCCTTCATACATTCTAATAATTTGCATTAGACTGTTAAATCAATACATCTAGCTATAGTCTTGCTGCATTGTCAAATTAGCAAGCAAGCATTTTTTTTTTCCTCATTTCTACTCTAGGTGGTGTGACCCGTATGACCGTCTCTCTGGTGGTCATTATGTTTGAGCTGACAGGAGGTTTAGAGTACATTGTGCCCCTCATGGCTGCTGCCATGACCAGCAAATGGGTCGCTGATGCTCTGAGTCGCGAGAGCATCTACGAGGCCCACATCCGCCTCAATGGTTACCCTTTCCTGGAGGCCAAAGAAGAATTCCGCCACAAGACTCTTGCCACAGATGTAATGCGGCCGCGGCGGAGCGACCCACCGCTGTCTGTGCTGACGCAGAGCGGAATGACCGTAGAGGAGGTGGAGAGACTCATCTCAGATACCACCTACAGCGGCTTTCCTGTGGTTATCTCACAGCTGTCTCAGAGATTGGTGGGCTTTGTGTTGAGGAGGGATCTGTTCATATCCTTAGGTGAGTGTCTTTTTATTGGTCGCTTCACATATTTACGCTATTTACAGGGTTTTCTAAGTCAAAGAAAACTGTGTGTGTGTGGCAATACGAGGGCTGTCCGGAAAGTATCCAGCCATGTAAAATGAAAAATACGAGATGAGAGATGTAATAGGATGCTTTTCCAAAAGCTAAATACACCTTTGAAAGGGAAGAGAGTTCAGACCGTCGATGAGATTCAGGAAAGTAAGACGAGGCAGCTGATGGCGTTTACGACAAAGGATTTTGCAGTCTGTTTTGAACAGTGGAAGAGACGCTAGGAGAATTGTGTGAGGTCCCAAGGTGCCTACTTTGAAGGGGACCGACATAGATATGTATAGGTAGATTCCTCATTAGCGACTGTTTCTATGGGCCGCTATACGCAAGTCGTCCACCATATTGGAATGTCACCGCCGGTTCGTGAACACTCGAGAGCAAGTTGCCGGTGCATCTGCACTGTAACTGTAGTTGTACGCATGAACAATATATACAGTGGGTACGGAAAGTATTCAGACCCTTAATAAATCTGCAAAAATGTCAACGATTCTGTTTTTTTCTGTCAATATGGGGTGCTGTGTATACATTAATGAGGAAAAAAAATTAACAAATTATTTTAGCAAATGGCTGCAATATAACAAAGAGTGGAAAAATTGAAGGGGGTCTGAATACTTTCCGTACCCACTGTATCTTCCGTAGACTTCAGAAGATGCTTTTGCCAAACTAACACAATACAACAAGACTAAGCCGTTAGCTAACAAGGCATTAAAAAGGTACTTTAGTTTAAAAACCTGTAATTTTTGAGTTAATAGAATTTAAAAACACATACCAACACAATTTTACCTGTGAAAGTTTATCCAGTTTCTTCAGGAATTTAAATTTAGGCGGTTTTTACTACCAGATGCTGTGCAATGTTGTTGCAACTTGAAACTCATTGATTTTTATTGAGTGATGACATATTGACCAAGATGGCGGACGCGTCTACGTGCTGAGGAATCTACCTATACATGTATATGTATCTATGGGGGCAATGTTTCTTGTATCTTCTTCGATAAATGTCGCTATTTTTCATGTGCCATGGCTGGATACTTTCATATATATATATA